>NW_017731358.1:287253-297645 GCF_001890085.2 Hipposideros armiger | reverse complement strand
AACCGGGGCCCTGCTGCTTAGAGCTTGTGCTCCCAAGTCAACTCTTAACCTACGAGCCAGTCAGCCGGCCCACAAACATGTTACTTTAACCATTTAAATGCAGTGATAGGATTTGAAAAATAAATGTTAGAAGTTAAAGATATTTTTTGCCATTTATACATAGTAAAATTTTAGACATTTCAAAAAGGAGGGGGATAAAAAGGCAAAAAAAAAAAACATGTGGAAATTATTTAAAAACAAATGTTTGTTTGGAAATACAAACATACAGATTGGAAAGTAAGGAATAAAACTGTCTTTGTTTGCAGATGATATGATTGTCTACATAGAAAATTCAAAAAAAGCAACCAAAGGAAAAGAAAAAAACCCAAAAACAAACCCTTGGAACTAATAAGCAATTATAGCAACATTGCAGGATGCAAGGTTAATATACAAAAGTCAATAGCTTTCCTATTTCCCAGCAGTAAACAATTGGGATTTGAGATTATGTTAAGAACATAATAACATTCACATTAGCACCTAAAAAATGGAAATACTTAGGTATGAATCTAACAAAATGTGTACAAGATATATATGAAGAAAACTACAAAACCCTTATAGAAGCAATCACAATAAAACTAAATAAATGGAAATATTTCATGTTCATGGAATATTGTCAAAATGTCAGTCCTTTCCAATTTGATCTATGGATTCAGTGCAATTCCAATTAAAATCCCAGGAAGTTATTTTGTGACTATTAACAAATTGATACTGAAGTTTACTAGAAGAGGCAAAAGACCCAGAATAGCCTGCACAATATTGAAGGAGAAGAACAAACTTAGAGGACTGACATTGCCTAACTTCGAGACTTACTATAAAGTTACAGTAATCAAGACAGTGTGGTATTAATGAAAGAACAGACAAAATGAAACATAATAGAAAATCAGAAATAGAATCCCACAAATATAATCAAGTGATCTTTAACAAAGGAGTAAAGGCAACACAATGAAGAAAAGATAATCTTTTCAACAAATGGTGCTGGTACCACTGGATAGCCACATGCAAAATAATGAAGTAGACCTAGACTTTATATCCTTCACAAAAATTAACTCAAAACAGATCACAGATTTAAATGTAAAAGGCAAAAACTATAAAGCTCTTAAAAAATAACAGTAGAAATTCTAGATGACCTTGTGCTTGGCGATGACACCAAAAGCATGATACATGAAACAAATAATTGATAAATTGACTTCATTTAAATTAAAAACTTTTGCTCTACAAAAGACACTGTCAAAAGAAATTGCGATAAATGCTACAGATGAAGAAAATACTTGCAAAAGATATATCTGATAAAGAACTGCTAAAATATACAAAGAATTCTGAAAACTCAACAATAAGAAAACAAACAAACATGGGGTGACCGGTTAACTCAGTTGGTTAGAGCATGGTGCTGATAACACCAAGGTTGCCGGTTCGATCCCCACATGGGCCACTGTGAGCTGTGCCCTCCTTAAAAGAGTCAACTATGCCATTGTAGCTGAAAACAATGTGTAACCAATGACCATGGCTGTTCCTCAACAAAATGAAAGAAAGAAAGAAAACAAACAAGTTGATTAAAAAATGGGCAAAAGATCTGAACAGACACCTCACCAAAGAAGATATACAGACAGCAAATGAGCAAGTGAAAAGATACTCAACACTATTTGTCATTAGGGAAATGCTAATTAAAACAACAGTGAGATATTACTACACATCTAGTAGAATGGTGAAAATCAAAAACACTGACATCAAATGCTGGTGAGGATGTGGAACAACAGAAACTCACATACATTGCTAGTGGGTGTGCAAAATGGCACAGCCACTTTGGAAGACAGTTTGGCAGTTTCTTATAAAGCGAAACATAATCTTACCATGCAATCCAGAGGTCGCACTCCTTTTTATTTAGCCAAATAAGTTAAAAATTTATGTTTACACAAAAACCTGCACACTAATGTTTGTAGCAACTTCATCATAATTGTCAAAACTTGGAAGCAACCAAAATGTCATTCAATAGGTGAATGTATAAACAAACTGTCACACACTTAACTTGTTGTAAACAATGGAATGCTATTTAGTGATAAAAGGAGCTATCAAGCTATGAAAAGACATGACGGAATCTTCAACGCATATCGCTAAGTGAAAAAAGCCAGCCTGAAAAGGCTATATATTGTATAATTCCAACTATATGCCATCTGGGAAAGACAAAATTATGAAGACAATAAAAAGACAAGGGATTGCTTGGGGTTTGGGAGAGGGAGGAAAGAATGGACAGGTGGAACACATGAGATTTTTAGGCAGTGCGATACTTTAATGATGGATACATAACAGTATGCATTTTTCAAAACCCATAGTACTGTCAACACAAAGAGTGAACCCTAAACTGAGGACTTTAGCTAATAATAATGTATCAGTATCGGTTCATCAATTACAACAAACATACCAGCCTAATGTAAGATATGAATAGGGGGAACTGAGTGCAAGGAGGGAGAGGCTGGGAAGGGGATATATGGAAACTCTCTGGTCTTTCTGCCTAAGTTTTCTGTAAACTTAAAACTGTTCTAAAAAAAAACTCTACTTAAAAAGCTATTGAGTTTGTCTTACATCAACTGCCTAAGAGTTGTGCTGTAAGAAGCAACGACCTCTTCCTCTCAGCCATCTGCCCGACAGCCGCAAAGCAGCAACCATGCAGGAGTGCATCTCCATGCACATTGGCCAGGCTGGTGTCCAGATAGGCAATGCTTGCTGGGAGCTCTATTGCCTAGAACACAGCATCCAGCCCAATAGCCAGATGCCAAATGACAAGGCCATTGGTGGAGGAGATGACTCCTTCAACACCTTTTTCAGTGAGCGTCTGGCAAGCATGTGCCCAGGGCACTGTTTGTAGACCTGGAACACACGGTCGTTGATGGAGTTCACATTGGCACCTACTGCCAGCTTTTCCATCCCAACCAGCTCATCACAGGCAAGGAAGATGCTGCCAATAACTATGCTTGCAGACGCCACACTATTGGCAAGGAGATCACCGACCTTGTCTTGGACCGAATTCGGAAACTGGCCGACCAGTGCACAGGTCTTCAGGGCTTCCTGGCTTTCATCAGCTTTGGCGGGGGGAACTGGTTCTGAGTTCACCTCCCTGCTGATGGAACGTCTCTGTCGATTATGGCAAGAGATCCAAGCTGGAGTTCTCCATTTACCCAGCCCCCCAGGTTTCCACAGCTGTAGTTGAGCCCTACAACTCCATCCTCACCACCCACACCACCCTGGAGCACTCTGATTGTGCCTTCATGGTTGACAATGAGGCCGTCTATGACATCTGTCGTAGAAACCTCGATATTGAGCGCCCAACCTGCACTAACCGGAATAGGTTGATAGGTCAAATTGTGTCCTCCATCAGTGCTTCCCTCAGGTTTGCTGGAGCCCTGAATGTTTACCTGACTGAATTCCAGACCAACCTGGTGCCCTATCCCCGCATCCACTTCCCTCTGGCCACATATGCCCCTGTCATCTCTGCTGAGAAAGCCTACCATGAGCAGCTTTCTGTAGCACAGATCACCATGGCGTGCTATGAGCCAGCCAACCAGATGGTGAATTGGGACCCTCGCCACAGTAAACACATAGCTTGCTGCCTGTTGTACCATGGTGACGTGGTTCCCAAAGATGTCAGTGCTGCCCTTGCCACCATCAAGATCAAACACAGCATCCAGTTCATGGACTGGTACCCCACTGGCTTCAAAGTTGGCATTAATTACCAGCCTTCCACTGTGGTACCTGGTGGAGGCCTTGCTGAAACACAGCGAGCTGTGTGCATGCTGAGCAGCACCACAGCTATTGCTGAGGCCTGGGTGTGCCTGGATCACAAGTCTGACCTGATGGATGCCAAGCGTGCCTTTGTTCACTGGTACGTGGGTGACGGCATGGAGGATGGAGAGTTTTCTGAGGCCCGTGAGGACGTGGCTGCCCTTGGTAAGGATTATGAGGAGCTTGGTGTGGAGTCTATTGAAGCAGAGGGTGAGGAAGAAGGAGAGGAATACTGAAGTTAGTGTGTCGCTAAGGTGCTGCCTTTACGGGGAAGCTCATTCTGTTTTAAACATTGAAAGGCTGTAGTCTGATCAGTTAATTTTTATGTAGCTGTGTATACACTCATATACAGTTATTGGCCTATGCTTTAAAACACGATGCTTTGTTACAGACCCAACCTGTTCATTTCTCTGATGGGTTTGAATAAAGTAGTTCCTGTCTTAAATGAAAAAAATAAATAAAAATGAAAAACCTATTAGAATTAGTGAGTTCAGCAAGTTTAGAGGATACAAGATCAACACACAAAAATCAATTGTATTGCTCTGTAAAAGCAATGAACAATCCGAAAAAATTCAGGCACTGCAGCCATAATTCAATCCCTCTGCAGCCACATGTGACTAGTGGTCATGCTACGGGGCAGCACAGATACAGAAATTCCCATCATTGCAGAAAGTTCTATTGGACAGCAGTGCCCTGGCACAAAACAAGAGCTCGGTGGCCTCACCTGAAAAATGGAGATACTTTCCATTTCACAGGTTGTCATGACTATTAAATAAAATAAAACATAGTCAGTGATCTATAAATGCTGGCATTGTAATGATTAATAAACAAGAAGTCGGCAATGTTGGTTTTGGGAAACAACCCTACCCTGGCAATCCTTAGGGCTCCCACTAACTTGCTGTGTTACCTTGGATAACTTATTTCCCCTACCTTGGGCCTCAGTACCCTTGTTTGAAAACTGCAAGAGTTGAACCAGGTGCTTGATTCTAGTTCTGACATTTGAAGAGTCTATTAATCAATGGATCTTTCAATGATAAATGATTACAGAAATGTCCTCACGCTATCTCCAACATAGAAGGGCCAAATCATGCTAAAATGTTGGAGAAAATGAACCAGAGGAAATAACTTTTTTCTCATTTTTATGAAAGGTCCTGGAATTCTTGGTGAAATTTCATAATTACAAATAAAAATGACTCATTCAACATACTGAGAGAGGAAGAAAGAAAGGGCAGGGGGTTGGTGGGTGGCTCGAGAAAAGCATATACATTTACAGGTTGACTCAACCTGTTCCAGCTGGCAGCTGGCGTGGTGGGGCTGGGGACACTTGACCTCAATATATCTTCTGCACAAAGTGGAAGGGAAGGGCTTCCTGCCATCCTTTGTCATCAAGCAGGCCAAGCCTGGCTAATGGGAACTGTCACCTGGGCTTTTCCAGGTCAGAAACGAAGAACAGCAATTAACTCCTCTCAGAGGCCTGTGGCCCTGAGCAGGCCCTGCCAGGCCAGGTAGCTAAATCATTAAAGACACAGTTCTTTTCAGTGATAAATTGTGCAGTCGCATGAAACCCGCTGCTGGCCATTAATCTGGGCTAATCGGGTTGAAAGCTGGGTTGTTTTATTTAGTAATTAACGGGTTATGTGAAAAACATGATCCATGGCCCGGGGCGTGTCTATAGAGCAGCATCCGGGAGGAGAGAATGGAGAACGGCAGGGGATTCTCTGGAGAGCCACTCAGCCTGACGCAATTACAGCCATTGGCAAACTCTGAAAAATGACCCTGGGCTTGTATTGACACCCAGGAAAGAAACATTCCTGCCAACAGCGCAGGCGGAGTCTTGAAGGCCGATAATTGCTCTCTCCCTCCTGCCCCTCACAACAGCCTGCTCAGCCAAACCCAAAGTTTCAGAGATGTGCATTGATTGTGCAGGCGCACACTGCTCCCTGTGGCTGTGGGCAGCCTGTGTTTGAAAGTAGGCTGGATGGAGGGTGGTGCTATTTGCAGAAATGGGGGTCCCAAAAGGAAGAGGAACAGGGTGAGGGTGGGAGAGACGAATGACTCTGGCCGAACACATTGGCATCGTGGTGCTCAGAGCCAGCCAAGAAGGAAAGGCCACTTGGCGCTTTGTTGAATGGATTTGCAGCTAAGGTCTGGCCTGGAGCTGTGAGTCTAGAGAGGGACACAGGATCATTCAGGAGCATGTGTGTTGAGAGCAAAGAACAGAAGGCCTGGCTCAGGCGCCCAGTGTGGCCCAGCTGGACATCAGCACCCACTGACTTTCCAATCCACCTGCCCTTTCTTTCTTCCTTTGTCAACTTCTCTACTGCTGCTATACTTACTTCTCTCCTCCGCTCTTGCTCCACACTGAGTCACCAGAAGCCAAGTCCTGCCTATTCAACTTTCTAAATTGCTCTCACATCTTGTTTTCCTTTTCCACGGCCAGCTCTCCCTATCAGGGTGCCATCATCTCTGCAGCAGAGTTTGTTGCAGTAGTTTCTGTACAGGTCTGCCCATATCCATTCTTACCTTCTCTGATTTAGCCTCTCCTGTGGAGCCAAGGTAATCTTTGTATTATTAGTCAGCCTAAAATGCTTGGGTTGCTCCTAAATGATTGAAGGAAAAAATAAAAATCCTTAACCAGGTTGCTGAGGTCTGGCATGATATCAGGGCCCTGTCTGCCTGTCCAGCCTTCTCTCCAGCCACTTCCTCTACCCTAATGCTCTGAGACCCGGCCACACTTCACTCTCTTCTTCAAATGGACCATGTTCACAAATTGACAAATCTGTTTCTTCCTCTTGGAACCCCCCAAAACCCCCACCACATTAGCACCTGCTCAAACTTTGGGCCTCAGCTGCAGTGTCCCTCCTCTAGAAAAATCTTCCTGCCTCCTCCAGCGGGATTAGAAGCCTTCTGGTGGGGTGCCATAGTCCTGTACTTTCAGAGCATCTACCACTTGGTGGTCATTATCTGTTTGTGTGTCTCTCTCTCCCTCCAAGTTCTGTAGAAGTAAGGACTACATCCACAGTGTCTTTTGCTGTTGCATTTCCAGCTCCTAAAATGGGTCCTGGCACATAGTAGGTGCTTAATAAAACTTGTTGAATGAATGACTGAGTAAAAAAAGCTCATGGGATCCAAACTCCCCGTGAAGGACATGGAGACTCAACCCTCACTATAAAAGCAAGGAAACTGTCCCCAGAGAAAGCCAATAACATATTGAGTCATAAATTAGTGGCAGACCAGGAAGGTAACGTGGGTCTCCTGATCCACCCCAGGGGTGTCTCTAGCAAATTACACTACATTTTAATTCACATCTGCCACAGCTTTCTCTTTGGAAGATTTATTATTTGAATTCCTTGTGGTCCTCAATCTTTTGATCAATAGAAGCAATTTCTCCAGATGAACTGCCTATTGGTATAAGTGGGATGATCTGACATTCCTCATCACATCAGTGACTAGAAACAATTTAAGGAACACTCTTAAAAGTTTTCATTAAAATTATAGGAGTTCCAGGAAGTGGTTCAGTTGACAGGTAGAGTAAGTGTTTTATAGCCATAAAAACCTGTTTAAATTCGGGCTCTGTCATTTATTAGTTACGTAATTTGGGGCAATTTACTGGGCCTCTTTGTGCCTTACTTTTTTCATCTATAAAATGGGGATAATAACAATACTGACTTAAAAATTATTGCTAATAACAAGTGAGATACTAAAAATAATGGGAGATAATGTTTATTAAGTGCTAGATACTCAGTGCTAAGTGCTTTCTATGTCTTATCTCAGTCTCTGAACAACCTACTATTCCTATATCCATTTCATAAATGAATAAAAGTGCAACACATAAGGGTTGAGTGAATTGCCCCAGGTCACACAGTTAATGAGTGAAAAAGCCAGGATTGGTTCATTTCTAACCACTGTACTCTATGTCCCGTGTAGCCCAGTGCCTGGTACACGTGCTCCATCCATGTCACCTGGTATGAGTAGCGACACCACAAGAAGCAACAGTTGCATTTTGTCAAGGGCTTGGTTCATAGTAGGTGCTCAATAAATGGTAGCTTGCAGGACTATTATTAGCCAGAAGAGTCTGTGCCTGGGAATCTGTCTTCTACTTGTTCTACCCTTTCTTTAAAAGGGATCTAGGAATCCTCGTGAGGAAATCTGATCAGCAGGAATTGTTCCCGTGGAGCTATGGAAGGCATTCCAGCCTCAGGAGGAGCTAGTTCTCAGCAGGCCAGGAGTTCTGGCACTTGTTGGCTCCTAGTCAGTTAGCTGTCAAGTCAGAATGTGCCAGGTCCCAAATAGTTTCATCTCTTTCCAGGCCTGAGGCTAAGTCATGTGCACACAAACCAGATGGAGCACCAGGTCAAAGTACCTAAGGGGCAGCTGCTGTAGCCCCTAGGGGATTGCCAAAGCCCCAGGGGGCCTCTATTGCCCCTGGAACTGGGCCCTGGATGTCAACTGGAGGACACATCCTTGATGGACCCCTGCCCCTAGTGAGCCAGGCCCTAGAAGGGACATTTTCACTGTCTCCTTCCTCCAGGGGAAGACTGTCATCCATCTCAGATACACATCTTTTGTAGACCTTACTGTCTGACTGAGCAAGGGAAGGTTCCAGCCAAGTATGTACAACTTCACAGAAACACCAATAGCACCAGCCCTTGGAAAAATAGGGAGTCACTGAATCCCAGAGATGGAAGGGTGCTTGCCTGGAGAACTCCTGAAAAAGTAGGTGTCACAGTTCTAAGGTCGAGACCCCGGCCTCTGGATGTATTCTCCCCAAATGTGAGTCCAGGCTCTGCCACATAACAGCTTTGTGACCCTGGGCATGTTTCTTAGCGTCTCTGTGCCTCCATTTTTCTCATCTATACTAATGAAAATAATAAGGGTACCTACTTAATAGAGTCCTGTGAGTAAGAACTACATGAGAGAACACATGTAAAGTATTTAGAATGGTGCTTTGGGATATAGTAATTGTTCAAAGAGTGTCAATTGCTTATTCTTGTTACTATAACCTGCTCACCCAATGCAGGAATCCTCACTATGAATAATTGTGTAGTTAGTATCCACTTGACCACTCTAGTGACAGGAAACTCATTACCTTCCAAGGCTGCTCTACTCTTGCCAGACAACTCTGATTATTGGGTGGTCCTTCCTTCTCTATGCAGCAAGTAAATAGTGTGTGTGGGAAGCCTACATACACTGGAATGAAAGTTATCTAAGATATATTCAATGAAGAGATCAAGCTGGGGAATAATACATGTATTAATAAAAATAAGATTTGCCATGCTCAGCCCAGAGACAGCTCAGTGACTAATAACAGATACCCCTCTCTCTGGGTAGTTGGCTTCCAGGAGGAACCAGAGCAATTGCCCTGTCAATGGTGGTGTTAGGCAATAGGGCAGGCTGGCGGGTAATGGAGGAGGGTTTAGATGGGGAAGTTCCTGCTGATTATATCACCCAGCTGTCTGCTAATACAGCCCTAGATAGGGTTCAGTCTCGGAGCTTGACCAAAGGAAACTTAGTGGCCGTAAGAAGTGGTTTAGATCATTTTTTTAAAAAGTGAAGCTCAGAATACAGAATCAATGGGAATTCTCTTATATGTCACTTAAGAAATTCCCTGAACTATCAAGAGTTGGCCAAGCACCTCTTATACAAAACATAAATGCAGGGAAATTAGGGCAATCCCAGCTCATCCTCTCTTTCAGGACACTCCAGGAGTCTCCCTGAGTGCCTCCTGTTATCCTCGGACCATGGCCCAGACCCACCCACAGCACCTGCTCGATACCTAGCCACTGGGAGAATCAGGTTTCCCCTCTGCAACCACACCTGGGGAGGTTGGAAGAGTATTATGTAACTAGGTCATTAGCATAGAGAGAATGCTCACCTTGTCTGCTAGCATCACTTCTGCCAGAGAAGTTTCTGTGGGTCAGTGGAAATCTGCAGACTTGGGCCATGTGACTATGTAAAATTCCATCATATTCAGTATTTTATTCAGTGTTACAATAAACTCATGTATTGGGTCTATTTGATTACCATTTTACCGATAAGGACACTGAGGCAAGGGGAGGAACTTGCCTACAGTCGCAAGACTCCCTGGTACAGAGGCAGGCTTACACCCTGGTCTCCCAACTGCTCATTGAATGTTCTTTCTGGTCCCACTGGCCCATTAGCAGCTTCCTGGTTTCCTTCTGTCTTTGTTCCTGAGCCAGTTCTGCTGACCCCTTCAAATATCTACATACTTCAATACCATGGGGAAGAGAAGCTTTATTTTAGGAGGAAGGTAAAAGAAAAAAGCCTGACAGAACAGAGAAATATTGGAAGCCTAGGGGAACAGCAGCAGCAAATACAAACATGAGGCTTGATCTTCCTGTGAAAGCCCCAGGTAATCAAGCTGATTCTGAGACTCTGATTGAGAGTAAAGCAAAGGTCCACCTGATGGCTCTGAACTGGTCACTCTGCTTACAGCTTAACAGAGGCCGGCTAATGAGGCTCCACAGTACGAATTGAAGGGAGGATAAAGGGCTGGTCAGGCCTGCCCTGGGCCCACAGTGCTTACACTAAGGCTACACAGGGGCTTTAGAGCTTTAA
>NW_017731358.1:266280-285300 GCF_001890085.2 Hipposideros armiger | reverse complement strand
GATGAATATTGGGAGTGGTATCTCAGTCACAGAGGTTCCCCACGAAGAAGCGAGGAGCCCAGGCCCCACACCAGGTTCCCCAGACTAAAGTACTGGTGCAGGGAAAAGAAGACCCCACAATATCTGGCTGTAAACAGTGGGGATTCTGACCCTCTGGGTGGGGTGAAAGGCTGTGGGAAACCCAAGCAACCTCTTAAAAGGCCAGCGCAGTCACTTACCCTAGTCTCCAGCATAGGGACGGTGACTCTGGGGGCGTCGGAGACCTATGGAAAGAAACTGAGTTTCTCTGTGTAACTTTTGGGTGAGGACTGGAGTGTCCCCCCTCCCCCATTTCCCCTCTGTGGGGACTGTCTCCTGTGCAGCCAGCAGGCGGGCAGCATCTTTCCTGTGTTGAGCCCACCCCCACAGGCCAAATCTGAATCTGATTGGCCTGGTGAGCTCCCTTGTTCCTTCCTGCTGACTCACTGAGACCCTGCCTCACCCAATTTACATACTTCTGGAGGCTTTATCAGCGGTTGAACCTTACAGGAGCCAGCAAGTGGCAGCAGGCCTTGGAATGTCCCGGCTTTTTGCAGAGCTACCCCAGACTTGTTACTGGTGGCAGCCATCCTCGGCTTACAGTGTGGCCCCTCCCACATACCCCCAGGTATAGCACAGGCAGCAACCAACCATGAATCACTTTGTAGCTCCTACCAGGTAGTCCCTGACTGGTCACAGGCAGTGGGTAACCTGGGCTTGCACCAGAGTCCCTCCCAGGAGGCCCCAGAACCAACATACTTGGAGGTTGGCTTCAGACCACAGCAGAGCACCTCCCAATTAGCCCCACAAGCAGCACAGTCAAAGGGTAGTCTCGACAGGCACCAGACCCTGCAGGGATGAATCTTCTTCATGGGGTAAGCCCCCTGCACAGCAGCCCATAAACTGTGAACATGCCAAACCCACACCAGTCAGCCTGAGTCAATACCACCCACTGATGTGCCCATAGCAATCAAGGCTCAACTATAACAGGAGGGCACACACAACTCACACAAGGGTCACTCCTGGAGCACGCAGCACAGGTGACCAGGGAGACTATGCCACTGGGCCCCACAGGGCACCTACTACCTAAGGCCACCTGGCCAAGACTGAGAGACATAGCAGCCCTACCTAATATTTGGAAGCAAATAGAGTCAGCCAAAATGAGGAAATAAAGAAATACATCCCAAATGAAAGAACAGGAGAAGATTCCAGAAAAAGAACTAAACAAAATGGAGGCAAGCAACCTACCAGATACAGAGTTCAAAACAATAGTTATAAGGATGCTCAAAGAACTTAGTGAGAACAGCAACAAAGAGATAGCAAACATAAAAAGGACACAGAAACCATAAAAAAGAACCAGTCAGAAATGAAGAATACAATACATGAAATGAAGAATGCACTAGTAGGAATCGCCAGCAGACTAGATAGAACAGGGGATCAAATCAGCAATTTGAAAGACAAGGTAGCAGAAAACATGCAACTGGAACAGAAAAAAAAAAAAAAGATCCAAAAAATGAGGCTAGTTTAAGAGACCTCTGGATCAACATCAAGCATAACAACATTCACATCATAGGGGTACCAGAAGGAGAATAAAGGAAGCAAAGGATTAAGAATTTATTTGAAGAAATAATGACTGAAAACTTTCCTAACCTGGCCAAGGGAATAGACATACAAGTCCAGGAAAGCACAGAGAGTCCCAAACAAGATGAACCTAAACAGGCCCACACCAAGACACATTATAATTAAAATGGCAAAGGTTAAAGACAAAGAGAGAATCCTAAAAGCAGCAAGAGAAAGGCAACTAGTAACTTACAAGGGAGCTCCCATAAGATTGACAGCTGATTTCTCAACAGAAACTTTGCAGGCCAGAAAGGATTGGCGTAAAATATTGAACGTGATGAAAAGCAAGGACCTACAATCGAGGGTACTCTACCCACTTAAAATCGAAGGACAGATAAAGAGCTTCCCAAGTAAGAAAAAGTTAAAGGACTTGATCACTACCAAACCATTATTACAAGCAACGTTAGAGGGACAACTTTAAGATGGAAAACAACAACAACAAAAAGATAAAAATATGAATAATAAAATGGCAATAACTACATATCTTTCAACAATTGCTTTCAATGTAAGTGGATAAAATGCTCCAATCAAAACATAGGGTGGCTAAATGGATAAGAAAACAAAACCCTTACATATGCTTCCTACAGGAAATTCACTTCAGATTGAAAGACACACACAGACTGAAAGTAAAGAGATGGGAAAAGTTATTTTTGTGAAAATGGAAACAAACAAACAAACAAAGAAGCTGGAGTAGCAATATTTATGCCAGAGAACATAGATTTTAAAACAAAGACTATAACAAGAGACAAAGAAGGACCCAGTAATCCCACTTCCTGGTATTTATCCAAAGAAACTCAAAATGCTACTTTGAAGGAACGTGTGCATCCATATGTTCGTTGCAGCATTGTTTACAATGGCCAAGATGTGGAGGCAGCCTGGGTGTTCATCGACAGAAGAATTGATACAGAGTAGGTGGTACATATATAGAATAGAATATTGCTCAGCCAGGGAAAAGAATGGGTTCTTAACATCTACAGGGGCATGGATGGACCTGGGAGGTATTGTGCTGAGTGGAGTATGCCAGACAGAGAAAGACAGATGCAATGTGGTTTTGCTTACATGTGGAATCTAAAGAACAAAATAAGCAAACAAAACAGAAACAGACTCAAAGATACAGAGAACATTTTAATGGTTGCCAGATGGGAGGGTGGTTGGGGTGGTGGGTGAAAAAGAGGAAGGGATTAAGAAACACAAATTGGTTGTTACAAAACAGTCATGGGGATGTAAAGTACAGCATAGGGAATATAGTAAACAATATGGTAATAACTATGTATAGTGCCAGGTGGGTACTAGACTAATCAGGGGGATCACATCTTAAATTATATAAATGCCTAACCATATGCTGTACACCTGAAATTAATATAAAATAATATTGAATGTCAACTGTAACTTAAAAATTAAAAAAGGGGGAAAGGTGAAGGGCAATCAGTGGTCGAAATTTCCTGGTATAAAACAAATAAGTCATGGGGATGTAACGTACACCATGGGGAATCTATTCAATAGTATTGTGATAGTGGGGTATGGTGTCAGATGGCTGCTGGACTTGTCATGGTGATCACTTCTTTAGCTTTATAAATGTTGAATAACAATTGTGTACACCTGAAACTAATACAATATTATATGCTAACTATATTTTTAATAAAAACTAAAAAAAAAAACCACAAGAAAATTTCCATTTTTCTGTGATAGCCTAGGGTGTTTAATTATAGCCCTCAAAATTCTGCTTTACTTAGTTACCTGGTTAATACAGTAATTTAGGTAACAGTTCCTACATCTCTCCTTTAATTCAGTCAAAGCTTTGCCTGCAGCACCCTCATAGATTTCTCCAGTTCCCATTTAGGTTTCTCCCTGTTTACCAGCTTCTAGCAGCTGAGGAATACTTAAGAAGATGCATATATAAGCATATACACACAGCCGTATATATTTGTTCAACACCATTTGTTCTGTGTCCTTACACAGGCTCTGTGCTGGGTGACAGGGCGACAGTCTCAAGGGGGATGCAGACAAGACAGCAAACAGAGAGTGACGTCAGGACTGATAACTTGAACATGCCCCGTGCCTTGAACCTTTGGGCATTTGGGATCACGTTTGAACACAGGAGACATAGGCTGAAAATAGAAAACTCATGTCCTATTCACAGGGCTGGGGGAAGGTCACAGAGACCAGGAGAGGGTCCCCTCCCACTGACTCTACTGGCTCCTCACTCACTGGTCTGATCACGTGCAGCTCCCTGGGGACCCCATTGTCTGCACAGATGAGCTGGGGTTCATTTGGGAAACACATCCCTGGGAATGGAAAGGGAGATTTCAACCGTGGAGCTGGACTTTTGTGTTAATACAAAACTGTGTTTTGTTTAGGGGTTTTGTCTCTTTTTTTTTTTTTTCAAATAACACCACACAGAGAACCCTAAGAAAGTCCCCAGGCTGAGACAGACAGACTCATCGTTTCTTTTTATTCCATCAATTGGGAGAAAAAAAGTAAGAAAGAGAAAAGAAAGGGAGGAAAGGATAAAGAAACCCACTAGAGCGCCTCCGGTGTCCTTCCCAACAGCCACGTGGTTTTGCACAATTAAATCTCAATAGCTCCTTCCAGGGTTTTGTAGAGGCCCTGATTGCCCCATAAGGACAGTCACTCTGGTGTTCAGAGTGACTTTCCCTTTCCACATGCCTGTGCCCCCCCCCACCACCACCACCACTGCTATTTCCGGTGCACTTATCCAGACTGATTTCTCTCAAAAAAGTGGGGTGTGTTCCTGGAGACAGGGGAGCCCACGCTGGAAGGTACAAAGCAGCCCAGACTCCAGCTAGGGAAAACTGCCCATCCATATAGAACACAGAAGAAGCGAGGCACTTGCGTCATTTGCCTTTTACATGGCTGCAAAGGGAGTTCATCTCAAGTGTTAAGGTGATTTATAGCAGGTGCAAGGAAATGGCTTCTTTGGTTTCTCTTTTCTATTAAGGATCCATCAGGGATCATGTGTATTCAGAATCATCTAGTATTTTCTGTTTTTTAAAAAAATCCTAAACTTTCGATTTATCTGATAATAAAATTAAGAGCATGGCACTTAATAAAAGATGTCTATTTTAAACCTGAAATTATAGTATCTAATAGGCCTCAGCCTATTAAGAAAGAAAGAGAATTCAGATAGGAGAGCCAGGGGCTTCTCTGGAATGAGAAGTCCCCCCACTTCTCCCCTCCATGTCCATCTATCTTGCCCCCATCCCAGAGCATGCTACCTTTTCTTTGCTCCTTCTGCCCCTTCCATGAATCAGTGGTTCCCTCCCTCAAGCTCTCTCAAGTACCACTGCCTCCACAGAGCATTCTGTGTTCCGGCCCCGACTCCTCTAATAGCAACCTTTGCATCCCCATAGCCCTTGGCCGTCTCTGCTGGTACCATTTTTCTACCAGGACTGCTTGCTCCTTGAAGGCAGGGATGGGGTCTGAGATACCACTGATGTCCCCTTACTACCACTGGCTTGATGCGCAGTAGGCATCCAGCGTGTGTGAGCAGATCTTCACATGACGGGATGTGAGACTCCGTCAATAGGCAGGCTGAACCCACTGATTGCCACCCTGCATCCACCAGGATATCGGCTGTGCTGACTGGAAGATTCTTCTGCCATGTTATTCAACAAACATGTATTAATCACATAAATGTCCCCAGTGAAAAAGAATGCGTTTGGTCTTCATGGGAAGGGGCGCGGGCATGGGATATGAGCGCACAGATCTTGAATTTTCACTTTAACTGGGCTGTGTCACTTTAGCTCTTTGATATGATTTCCTTATCTGTAAAATGGGAATAATGGTAATAATGTCAGTCCACCCTTCCTTCTTTCCTGTTTGTGAAGAAGAGTAAATATCTGTGAAGAGCATTTTGTAAAAGTGTAGGTATAAACGACTGCAAATCAAGGTCCCCTGTGCTGGGCAGCAATTACTCCTTAAGCAATTACTGTAAATAGTTAGCAACTGATTTGAGAATTATCAGACCAAAAACTGGTTTTAAAAAATTTCACTATAGGGCCGGCCGAGTGGTGCATTGGTTAAGAGCTGGCTTGGGACACCAGAGGGCCCCGGTTCGGATCCCACATATGAGGGCCAGTGACACTTCCCTCCACAGCTAAAATGCTGAACAACAGCTCAACCTGGAGCTGGGTTGCCGTGAGTCACTGGCGATGGCATAGGCTGCAACCCCTGCTGCATTGGGTTGCCATGGGCTACCGTGTGTAGTCAGCAGCCAGCGTGAGCGGCCAGCAGCCGCCGTGAGCGGCTGTCCAGAAGCCGGCAACTGATCTGCCTCGCCCGGGAAGAGCACAATGATGGTGCCAACTTGGGCCAGTGAAGCAACGTCCTCCACAACTAGACTGAAGAACAAAAGGACAGCAACTTGTCTGTTCCCCTTCCCCCAATTCCCCAGTGCTGTTCCCATCCCTCAATTCCCCAATAAAAACCTTTAAAAAAATTCACTATAAAATTGCAGTCTTCCTGGTGCTAAAAGTGGGGCAGGAGGACCTTAGGGGAAGGGAACGGTGCATGTCTGAGTGGGAAATGGGAACCAGTTTTGCTGGAGCTAAGAGGACACGCACGGTAGCTTGGATACGAAGGTTAGGGCTGTATTTGTAGGGGCCTCATGTGTATATTAGTGGAGTCGTTGAAGATTCTTGAGCAAAAAAGTGAGGTGTTGTGAGCTCTGTGTGAGTGTGGTTAGCATGGCAGGATAAGGAAGGCAGACACTGGGGACAGAGCCACCTGTGAGCAGGTGTCATAGTAGCCAGGCAGAATGTGGACTGGGCTGCGGCAACAGTGAAGAGAAGGCAGGTTTAGACCCACACTGTGGGAAGGGGCCAACTGCCGGTGACAAGTGAGGAGAGGAGCGAGGCAAACGGAGCAGCCCCGTGACACCAAGGCTGGGTCATCTGGATTAAGGCACCCCCATTCATACATGGCATTGTAGCTGCCTGCGGCTTGTCCACCTCCCACACTGGACAATACATTCGTTGAAACAGGTGTCATAGTAACGTCAGATGCCCAGCATCTGGCCCCTGGAAGGTGCCAATAAATATATGTGTGGGATAAATGAGTGACTTAAATTTATTCGGTACCTTCAGAAGAACCCCTTAGTGAAAGCCAAGGTTCCTTGTGTGTGAGACAGCTGCATTTTGGACAGCATGGTCCCTGGGTCTTCCCCCATCCTAGGATGGATGGGGGTTCTGGGGAGTTTCCAGCTGCCTCATTCCAGGCTTTGCCTTGGCTCTTGCCATCTGATTCAAATTCCATGAGAACACAAAAGCAGCTTGGATCCCAACCTGCTCATCACTGATAGCCATCACGGCCAGGTTTGGGGAGCATCTTCTCTGTGCTAGACACTTGGGCTATGACATACATCATCTCATTTAACTCCACCTCATCTTTATGGCAATCCTTGAAAAGGGTTAGAATCACATTTATCAGGGTTAAAAACAGCCTCAAAAAAAGTTCACTAACTTGCCCAGGTCCATACAACAAGACACTATGGATCCAAATCACTAAGCTGTGAACAACTCAAGAGTGGAATTGCACTGTGCTCACTACTATAACCCCCACACTCTGCCCACACTGTGCAATTTTGAGTATTTGTTGAAAGAATAAATGAATGAATGAATGAAATAAGATTTTCTGACTCCAAAGCTCAGATACAATCTGAGCCTTCATTGCCTCATTTGGAAATAATATAAACCTCATGTGTGTGAGGTTAAAATTGGTCCTGGCAATATGTTTGATAAACATAGGGGTATGTAAGCCACCTTCCATCCAGAATTCCCCAAATCCCAGACAGTAGACAATTCTAACAGATATCCTTTTTAAGAGGTTTGGCCTTCAGAGCTCTGCTCATTAGGGCTCATTTGTGGGTCCAATCTGATACTTAAAACTGGCACTGTCACCTGCCACCAGGCAAACAGCAAACCTTCCATGAGAAGCTGAACAAACTCCCTTTATTTTCACCGCATCTGAAACCTGCTCACTGATCCCCGCCACCACCCCCATCCTGACCACACCTCCCACTCTACACCCCATATCCCCCCCACCCCACCCCACTCTGCAGCCCTTTGTCAAGAAACTCAGAGGAAGTGAAAGGTTAACTGAAAGGGGGACGTCTTTGTTGCCAGAATAAGTTAGTGGTGGGGTTGTGGTCTAAGCCACCACTGCTTAAGTTTCAGTGGCTGCAGCCACATAGAGCAGGCCTTGTTCTTTAATGAAAGTTCTAGTCCCAGTTTTGTTCCAGGGATGTGGAGACTTCAGCAGGGCCTTTGTGGCCAAAGAATCCCCTAGACAATAGGGCCACCCTCCTCCAAAGTGCTTGCTTCACCTTGGAGGGAGAGAGAGGCCCACAAACTGCAGGGCTGCCCAGAACTTGTAGACATGGAAATTTCCATAAGGGCCTAGGAGAAAGGCAGGGTTTGGGACCCCACTGTGCCAGGCTCCTCTTAGGCCAAGCCACAACCCTGAAGGAAGGCTGATTCCAGGACTCGCTCGGTGGTACCAACATCAGCCACATCTATTTGGGGACAAGAGGGGAGATCTAGACCCAGATGAACTATCTCACTCCAAAGCTGGGGAAGGTGAGGGTGGAGACATGGTAAAACTTGATGGAGCCAGGTGCTGTGAGAAGCACTTTAATATTAATTATATTTATTAAGCACCTACTATGTCCCAGACATTGTGTTAAGCAATGTATGTGTATTATTTTATTCTATGTTCTTAATAGTCTTATAAAGAAGATAGAATTATTATCATCCGCACTTTACATACGACAATGTTGAGATTCAGAAAGGTTAAGTGACTTGCCTAAGGTCCCATCCCCTGTAACTGGTGAGCTAAGATATATATGTGGGATTCAAATCCTTGTCTGTGCAACAGAGGGGCCTATATTGTTTTTTCTGTATATAGTGCACATGTATAAAGTATACAATTAATAAGTTTCAGCATATCCAAATTTATCAATAGTGAGCACATTTATCAGTCCAAAAGTTCCCTTGTGCCCCTTTGTAGTACCTTCATCCTGTCCCCAACCACAGATCTATCACTGTATATTAGTTTGCAATTTCTAGAATGTTGAAGCCACTCTCTAGGTTGAGTGGCTCAGTTGGTTAAAAGCTTGCTCAAGATTGTGAGCTCTAAGCAACAGCAGTTCAAGTCCCGGCCTGAACTGAGCTGCCGCTGAGCTGCCAACAGGTGGCAGGATGGCTCAGCTAAAAAAAAAAAAATAGAAACTACAAACTGTTTTCCAAAGTGGTTGTACCATTTTGCATTTTTACTAACAGTGTATGAAGATTCCAGTTGCTCCAGATCCTTGTCAACATGTGGTAGGGTCAGTCTTTAATTTCAGCCATTCTAATAGGTGTGTAGTGGTACCTTGTCTTTTTCTGTGCTTATTTGCCACACTATACCATCTTTCATGAAATGTCTATCAAATCTATTGACCAAATTTTTAACTAGGTTGTTTGAGTTCTTATGATTGAAAACAAATGCTGTACTTGCCTCCTTTCCTGACCACTTCAAAATTACAACTGAACTACAGAATAATCATCATGGAGAATCACCTGAGGTCTAGTTGAACAGAAGTTCTATAACTAAGGATATACAGAAGAAGCCACATCAACACTATAGGAGGAGTGGAAATGTTGACCAGGCTGATCCCAAACCCATGTGCGGTGGTTTAAAATTGAGAGGAATATTGGCTGTGGAGGTCCACCCTGAGGAGTGAGGGGTCCCAGCCCCTCACCAGGCTCCATTGCCCAGGGTTCCAGTGCCAGGAAGAGAGGTCCCCACAACTTTTGGCTATAAAAACCAGCAGAGATTGTGGCTGAGTGAGATGGAGGGTGACTGGACTCCCAGGTGTTCTTTCTAAAGGGCTTATGCACTAACTTTCTTGCTGACAGACTCATTCGCTCTGAGCTCCAGTGCTAGGTGCCAGGTAGATACGGAAAGAAACTGAATTGTCTGGCTTCAGAGTGAAGGCAGAAGGGTCAGTGTTCTCCTAGATGGAAGTGCTGGCAGAAGCCACTGTTCCTTTGTTGAGCCCTCCTCCCACCCAGCGTGCAGGTACAGGAAGCCACCATATTTGAGTCTCCACCAACCTGGCTAACACCACTTGGCACGCCCTGGTAATTTCCTGAGACCCCACCCCACTCACTTGTGGGCCCACCCAAGCCACTTCCAGTGGTTTTTCCATACAAATGGCCTGTCTTGGCTCATGTTGAGGACTTTCCTAAAATCTCTCAAAGGCTCACAAACCCCAAACATGCAACATTTGGCCTTGGTGTGCCCCATACTACTTGCTGAGCAGCCCCAAACCTGGCATTAGAGGCAGATGGCCTTGATTCACAACTTGGCCCCTCCCAAAGCCAGGCACCTCCAAAACTAGGCACCTCCAAAACTAGGCATCTCCAAGACCATCTGCATCTGTAGCTCATACCAAGTGACCGTGGGCAGGTCACAGGCAGTGGCCGACCTAGGCCTGCAACAGGTCCCCTCCCAAGAAGCACCAGAACCAATACACCTGGTGGCCAGCTTCAGACCACACCAGAGCACTACCCAACCACCTCCACAAAAGACACACCCAAAGGGCACACTGGGCAGGCACCAGAGCCCTGCTAAAGCAAATCCTGCTCTGGAGGGTCAGCCCCTGCACAACAGCTCCTCTACTGTATTCATGGCCAGTCCTCACAACCAATCAGCCTGAGGGTCAATCCCACCCATTAATATGCAAACAGCAACAAAGACTCAACTGCAACAGGAAGGCACAATAGGGACATACCTGCACTCAGGTGATCAGGGAGACTGCACCACTGGGACCCCCAGGACACCTACTGTAATGTTTTTATTTGACAGAAGTTGCCGCATACCAGAAACGATGTGTGACACGGTGCTTTGTCATGATGGAGGATGATTTACGGCATCCTTTAAAGCACAGCTTCTCTCAACCATAGCCCACACCCAGACGCCTTACAGCACCTGCACTCTTGGAAACTGTATAACTTCCCTTGTCCCAAGGCCTCTGTTTCACTACCCTCGAAGACACGTGTCAGCAACACCACAAACCTTGTCACCAGATGCCCAGAGGCTGGTGGATGGGGACAGGAGCGGGCGAGGGGTAGGGTAGCGGATGGGCGCAGTGTCTATGCACATGCGCATGAATTTTGGAAAGCCCTGCAGACCTGGCATGCTTGGCAGGAGGAGTTCACTCCATGCATGGGTTCAATGCCATTCTTTTCTGACTCCTGGCCTGGCTGTGGGCTGGCCCTGGGCTGGGCCCTGTTCGCGGAGAGAGAGGGGGACAAAAATGTGCACCCTCGGCTCAAGGGGCTCACACAGTGTAGTAGGATCGAACATAAGGAAGAGTAATAATCCTGGATCACAGGAAAGAAGTAATCAGAGAAGAAGCACATAGAGTTCTATGGGAAGATAGGACAAAGAGAGATGATCCACCTTAGGTGGTGTGTCAGCACCAGCTCAAGACAGTCCTCCTGTGGTCAGCCCATCTGCCCCCTGGTGCACAAGACAGTACAGTGGAGCCAGAGACTATACTTTGGCACTGGAAGGGCCCCACGGGACATGAGACCAGCTCTGTTCTTTAACAGAGTCAACCCGATGCCAGAGCACAGAAGGGGCTTGCCCAGGTTAGGGCAGAGCTGAGCTCAGGAAGTGCCCAACTGCATTGTCTCCATGCCCTGCTAGACAAACACACAGCACACCGGCTTCCAATGCCAATGGAAAGTTTCAAAATCATTAGGCTTTAAACAGGGGAAACTAATCTATGTTAGAAGTCCAGACAGAGGTCACGCTTGAAGTAGGTGATCCCTGGGAGTGGGCACAGGTGGGCTTCTGGGATGCTGGTAATGTTCAGGTTCTTGACCTGCTGGATTCAATAGTGTAACAGCTTGTGAAAATTCATCAAGCTGTACAGAAGATATGTGGACATTACACTGCAATAAAAATACATTCAAAAAAGTGAACCATAAAGAGAGAGGATGAAAGCATGTGGCTTAGATACTGTGTTCAGCAGCCCCCCAGGGTACGCAGGAGATGGCCATGTATGTCTAACACCCCCAGCTGTGCCCCCGGGAGCGGGAGGTTGGAGGGCTGGCTGCCTGAGCATATTGGCAGAGCAAACACACAGGCCTCCAAGCACACTGTCTCCTCTGTGTACACAGGGTGTTAGGCCAGGCTCCACTGAGCTGCACTTCATGGTGACAAAGACGACAATGCCACCATCTCGTAATTGTCAACAGCATCACCATGCTCAAGTCTTTGGTCCAATATTTGCAGAGCTAGAGGAGCCACGTCTACTTCGCGATATTGACCCAGATTCATCACTTACCAGAAAAAGCAGGATGCCCAGGCCAGCCTTTCCCTCCCCTGTGGCCTTCTGGGAAGTGCATGACCTTAGGCAGAAAGTGTGGGATCTTAGAAAACCAATGCAGTTGGTTGTTGTCATTATCATCTTCCTCATCTACCCTGGGAGAGGCTGTGGGAGAGGAGGAGGTATTTCCAGACTGCTAATTAAGATTGTCTCAAGTCCCCTGTAAACGCCACCTGCAGGGTTTGCAGAGAAGGGAGCCGGGGAAAATGAAGTTCACATTCTTGAACTGAAGTTTTCAGGAAAGGACAATTGTAAAGCTTTTCTTCATGAAGTTTTCTTTTTCATAACTGAGTTAAACCCTATAAATGCCAAACATGTTCGCCTCCAGTTCAGGGTTTTACATCTCCCAATAATTTCTGAGTGAGACACTTTCCCACTGACACATACAAGAGACTCCTTTCCAGAAACTCAGTGTTGCCAGGGGAAGCCCCTCTCCCCCCATTGTGAGCTCCAGGCCTCAGAGCCCGGCCACGACCTGTGACCTCCTGGCTCCCAGCCTCACTGTCAGCTGGAGAGAGCGAGGGGCCAGCCTGCGTCAGCTGGACAAACGAGGCCTGGAAACACTGCCTTGGGGCTCCGCTCTCCACGAGGGGCTGAGCCTCGCTGCAGGTGCCCTGTCCCCAGGGCAGCCTTGCTGTCATTCGAGTGGCAAGGAGCTTAGGCATCGCCCCTCTCTTAGAGTGTTTCTCTTTCTCCTGTTTTATCAGAAGAGCCCTGATGAGACTCGGTGCCCTGCCCTTCATCTCTCTGCCTCCAGGGCCCACACAGTCAGCAAGGCCTCCAATAACCATTAATTTAGCCAATTTCCTGGGCCACACCATCCCCCCTCTGGATCCCACTTTGGTGGGCAGCAGCGGAACAAGACTCCCTGCTGTTTCCCTTCCCTTTTAATTACACAGGGACAAGCTTCCTTGGGCTGACTTTAGGAGGCAGAGCCCCAGGCCAGCCCGGCTGCCCTCCACAAAACAATGCACACATGTTCGGGAGAATTCCCTCCTCGCCTAATCCGGGCTGGGAAGAAAAGGGCTTTTCTTCTTGTTGTCAAAGGGGGTCTTCGATGCTAAGATACCATTTTGTGTCTCAAGTCATGTCACGGGACTTCTGCCTCAGCCTCGCTGCCCACTCTTTAGAAATGAAAGACACAGTCCTTGCTTCACCTCAGGACAAGTGCCCCCACCCTGCCCTCCTCTGAAAATAAAGAGGGTTGGGGGCCAAGGGAAGCAGGAAAAGCTCCCAGCTCCCACTGTTCCTTTCTCATCCAGGCCACCTCAGCTTTCTGGGACTATTTGCCCAAAGGATGAGTAGGGAGGGCTGAGCCTCACCTGCTGATCTCAACCGTCATGAATATTCTTATAATCCCCGGGAAAGAAGGGCCCTTTCATGAGAGCAGCAGATTCTTCTGCTGGCCGAGGGGCTTGCCACCCCCTCCTACCCACCGGCTTGCCTCCTCGCTGCCTTCCTGGGCCCAGGCTGACTTCTCCGCTCGGGGCGGAGGC
Source organism: Hipposideros armiger (assembly GCF_001890085.2). Taxonomy (NCBI): domain Eukaryota; kingdom Metazoa; phylum Chordata; class Mammalia; order Chiroptera; family Hipposideridae; genus Hipposideros; species Hipposideros armiger. The sequence goes on along the minus strand of NW_017731358.1, from coordinate 271,767 downwards.
TGGGTGGAGAGCCCGATTTTCATAAGGCATTGCAATGCTGCTTCCCATTACTAATCCATGTCCCTATTTTATAGCTAAAGCAAAGGAAATAACAACAAGGAAGTTACCGACACACAACCTGTTGCTTAAAAAGGGTTGGTTTCAGCACACAGAGAATAAACTTACTGGATCACTCGTAGTTGCATGTACTTCTGTGTTTACACTTGACCTCATTTGGCAAAAGGATTGGCGTTAGCTTTTGGATCTAACCCACAAACGTTAAGATGAAGAAATCAAAGATAAATGGTGGGGGTGGGGGAAGGCAAAATGAAATCAAGTCAGGGGAAAGTTTAATATCATAGATATGGAAATGTAACTTTCCATATGAGGGCAAAGATAAGCTGAGAATTTAGTTTTGGGCTTTTCAGCAGCCAAAGAAAAGGGAGAAAAATGGTCAATAGACGGTCGGAGCAAACCAGTCCCGCAGGGGAAGCCCAGTTCTCCCTAATACTGAGGACCTGAGACCCTCTATCAACAATGGGTCCTCAAACCAAAACACTGTGAGCTGCGTTAAAAACGTCATCCCTAATATGATAGCTGCATAAAATGGTTTATTCTCGCAAATTCTTAAGAGAAATAAGGAACCATCTGGTAGCCCGAGTTTTCTTCTTCAGAGTCCATAAGTGCAGCCCACTGAGTTGGTGCCTCAAGGTAACACCCTCAGGGGCCTGCCCGAATACACATGGATGCAAGGGAGTTGGGCTGTGAGCTGTACTGATGGCTCCTGGAAGCCACGCCCCACAGCTCGCAGCTCCAGTACATCTGTGGGCAGGTGGTGAGCCCTCGGAGCACAGCTGGGCCCGGGTAGCTCTGTGACTTCACTGGGGCCAAACCTGGGAAGCAGGGGCTTACGGGTCGGGGTAACACTGTGCCCCACAGAAAGTGTGGAGGAAACATGTCTGGAGAAACACATGTAGGTGCGAGCGTGGGTGAGTGGATGGTGCAGGAGGGGCAGGATTCCATCGGTATTTCTCATGCCATTCTTGTCTTTGGTTTAGAAACAACTATGGGTTGGATCTTAATTTAAGTCAACATGGCATAATAATAACTAATAGTTTTGAACATTCACCATGTGCTTGACACTTTGAAAGTGTTTTAAATGTATTCTTATTTTAACCTTAAACTCTACCAAGTAGGCTATACACACACACACACACACACACACACACACACACACACACACATTTTTTTTTAAATGAGATGAGAAAATCAAGGCTTAGAGGAAAATTTGTCTGATGCCACACATTTAGCAAGTAGCAATGTCAGGATTTTAACCCAGTTCTGTCTGTTTGCAGGGCCCAAGGTATCTATCAGCATAGCATCCTGGGAAGAAAACCATGCTAGAAATTAGGAGAACTTTGGTTCCGAGATCATTGCTACAACAAGCTAGCTTTGCTGTGTTCTCTTCTGGGATTTATTTTTGCCATATTTTCTAACAGTTTGAGACTGTGAAATCCTTCACAGCTCCAACATTCAGATATACTCATTCATTCATTCGTTCATTCGATAAAAATTTATTATGCCAGGGACTGTTGTAGGAAAATCAGACGGTGACTGTCAACATCTGCTGTCTGAATAGGAAGATGGGTGCTAAGTAACTAGAAATGTGACCTGTATTAGGAAGGCCGAGTTTAGGGTACCACGGGGGCACATCAAGAACTACATTAGTCTGAGTAGGGGGTAGGTCAGGAAAGAGCTCCCAAAGGAGGTAATAATTAAGCTGAGCCCTGAGGATAAATGCCTGTTAGTCAGGCAACTTGGGCATTGAGGGTTGAGAAGAGAATGTGCGAAAGCCTAGGGTAGCACAGTGTGGATTTAAAGACCTGATCATGACTGTGACTGGATACAAGGAGAAAGGAGGCTGGAGGAAGACGGGCACATCTCACAGGACCCTCAAAAGCCATGTTGGTGATTTTGGACTTTATTGTAAGTATGATGGGTTTTAAGCAGAACAGCAATCATATGTGTGCTTTAAAAACATCATCTGGCTGTAGTTTGGAGGTAAGCCAGAGGAAAATAAGGGAGGCAGTAAGTTAGGAGATCATGTCTAGGGCCAGGACGGTGACAGTGGGGACAGAGAGATATGAATGGATTTGAGAGATGCTCATGGGTTTAATTGATAGGCCTTTTGGATGATTTGATATGGACTGAGAGAGGGGAAAGAGGCAAGGATGACTGACTCCTAGTTTTGGGTTTGAGCAATCAGGTAAGTGGTATGACCATTTAGTGAGATAGGGCAGAATGGAGTGAGCGCAAGTCGGGGAAGATGATAATGAGTTTAGCAACGAGGGACTTTTGTGAAATGCAAGTGATAATTTTGAATAGGCATCAGGAATCACTGGCAATTCAATCATTACTGAAGCTATAGGCATGGATGAAATCTAGTGAGAGAATCAGATGGGAAGAGGGCCAGGAAAGAGCTCTGAGGAGCTCCAACCCCTAATGGTTGAGTAGAGGAGGAAGAACCAGCAGAGGAGACATAAAACAAACAGCCAGAAAGGAAGGAAGAAATCTGAGCATGTGCTATAGTGGAGGCCAACAGACACAAGTATTTCAAAGAAGGAGTGGTCTACAGTGCAATATGCAGCAATGGGTCAAGTGGGATGTGACCTGAAGACTGTCCAAAGGATGTAGTGACATCGATGCGCTGGTGAACTTAGGGAGAGTAATTTTTGTGGAGTGGTACAGCAGATTTGAACATGGAACTCACACTCCAACTATCACTGACATTTGCTAGACTGCCTTCTAGCACTGGCCATTGATTTAAAATATATCTTGAATTCACACTAAGAAACTAAGAGGTGATTCTCATGGGGAGTGCATTGCTTCAAACATTTTAAACAAAGGGTCTGATCCTATAGCTAAGCCTCATAGTACAAAGCAGTAATCTTCAAAGTTTTAATCTCTTCAAAATTATTATTGAGTATCCCAAAGAGTTTTTGCTTATGTGGGTTATGTTTATTGGTGTTTAATATTTTATATAATATTTGATATCTATATATTAGAAATGGAAACTAAGCAATATTTAAAATATTTACTTTAAAAATATAACAATTTTATGTTAACATAAATTATTTATGAAAAACAAAAAATATAACAATCAGAATAGCTTTTTCTTCATTTTTGCAACTCTCCTTACTGTCTGGCTTGATAGACAATAACTGGATTCTTATACCTCCTTCTGCTTTTAATCAATTGCAATATGTTGTTTTGGTTGAAGTGTATAAACAAAATCTGGCCTCACACAATAATGTAATTAGAAAGAGTAGGAGAATGTAACAGGCTTTACAGATGATTGCGAATCTTCTTTGATACCACACCAATACTTGACAAAGGTTAGTTGCAATGTGGAATCTGAAACCACATCAGTGAACATCTCATACTCTGTAACATAAAATCCAATGGGCTATTTCCACTTGGAAAGAACCTTTCTCCATGCCTGATTTAGCCCCATTGGCCAGTAGCCATTTAGAAAATATTGGCTTCCTTGATGATGCAGACCTCCCGACTGACACGTCTTTTTACATATCAAAAAAAAAATCACATTCATTAATATCATCATCCATCTCATTAGAAAGGGTCTGTGGCTCTAGATAAGGATGTAGGGTGAGGGGATGGTTAGAATTGCTGCTAGAGAAATGGACAGATCCCATAACATGAAGAACTATGTGCTAAAGATTTTGAACTTCATTTTGAAAGCTATCTGGAGACAGTTTTAATCAAGTAATCACATTTTCAATATCTCATTCTGGCAAGAGTGTGGAGGATGCATGGGAGACAGACGAATATGAAGGCCCGTGGTGATAGTGGAGGTGAGGCATGCGGACCATCCGATGTGTGTAGAGACAGTATGATGGGTACAAAAGATATTGAGACAAAAACTATAGAAATTGGTGATTGGGTTTGGTGTTTGTATCAAGGAAAGGGAAACTCCTATGTGTCTGTCTTGTGTAACTATCAGAGTGCCTGTCACCAAAGTAGTGAAATCTGGAGAAAGGGTTGGTTGCGTTTTGGACAGGTTGAGTATCAAGTATCTGAGACATGCAAGTACAATAGATAGCTGGAGATAAATGTTTGGAGCATGAAGGCTGAAATAGGATGGAGCTAGAGAACTGAGAGTCACAAGCAGGCATAGCAGGGAGCTGTCCAGCCAAGGAGAATGTGTGACTGGGCAAAGGAGAGAGCTGAGGGAGTTCCAAGAAAGGCTGACATTTAGGAAGGTTTGCAAACAGTACTGACAATCAGCAGCCATTTTGTTATTAGAAGCAAGACCAGGAGAAAGTCACATAAGTACAGAAGGCAAAGAAATAAGAGTTTACACAGAGAGAGAGATGAGCGACAGATGAGAGAGATGAGAGAATAAATGTTAAATGCCCTTAGGGATCAGGCAAAGTATAAAATTATTTGGGTGAATTAGAAGCATGAGGGGTCACTGGTGGCCCTACTGAGGGGCAGTTGGCCCAATGAAAGTGGTGGTGGCAGCAAGGGTGTGGTGGAGGGGGGCCCAGATAGTACAAGAAAATGCAAGCTTGGAGTTAGCTGAGGGACCATTTCTCTTTCTTGGCTGTGAAGAAAGGAAAGATAGTGCCTAGTTTACATATATGTCGGGTTTACAGAACATACCAATTTATTTCTAGATCCTGGGATTCAAGGACATTTTAAAAGTTCATTTGCCTTATTTCCAGATAATTATATCCAGAGGACCCAGAACACAGTAAGTGACAGTGATGCTATAAAATGAGAATGGAGGAAAACCCGTTCAAATTAGAAAAATGTAAAAGTAGCTAATGCAAGCCACCAAACCGAATACTCTCAAATGCCCCAAATCCAGATTTCCTTATCTACCCACGTGGTAGGGGACAGAGGGCCTGTAGTAAATAACAAGCCCATCCCTTTTCTGCCTGGCCAGGAACAGAAGTCAGATTCACACAACTCGCGCTGGGCCCTCTCTCCGGGCAGCCCATCAATAGTCTCTTTAAAAGCCTACTTTGTTAGTCTTTTTGCCCTTCCCTGTTCCAATGCAGATTAACCCAAGCTCGTGCCCTTTCCCCTCTGCAGGGAGGAGCTGCTGATGTGAGCTGTCTCCCTGGCAGTCAGGGGTATCCCAGGACAGGGCTGCCAGGCTCCCAAGGACTTGGGTGTGGTGAGCTGCGCAAACCAGCCAGAAAGCTGCTTGTTTACAAACGTTCCCAAGGAAGCAGGAACTCTCCGAGTGACAGCTCCCAAATGCCTGCCTTCTGAGCTCACAGTCTGTCAAACTTCTCTGACAGCCTTTGCCAAACGATAACTTCTTCTGCATGCTTCTTACTGAGCAAAGACAGGCCTTTCTTTTATAGTCGAGAAATAGTTTATAGCATAGTGCAGTGGTCAAGTGCACTGAGCGGGAACCAGGTTTCCAGGGCGGAAATCCCAGCTTTGCCACTTGTAAGCTAAGCCAACTCCGATAAC
>NW_017731358.1:259232-264585 GCF_001890085.2 Hipposideros armiger | reverse complement strand
TTTTTTTCTTCTTTTCCAGAAATGCCTGGTTTTGGAGGCATTGAATTTGTGAACCTGGATTTCAGTCTTGAGGGAACAGAAACAGCACTTGCCTGGGAGTCAGGAGATGGGAGTTCTAGCTCTACCACTCAATACGCACATTGCTGCTTCTTTTCAGGCCTCTTTTCTTTTTTGAAAAACAAGAGTGATTGTTGTTCTAAAACTATAATTTGCTTTCTAGATAAACAGAGAAAATCTGAGGGTAAAAATTATGTAACACTTCTAGAAATCACGTCATACTCTATACAGTTAGCCAGGTAGTAGAAGGCTTTAAAAATATTTCAGAATACATAGAACTGGTTGCAGAAAAGGTCCAAACGATAGGCATCAGAATAAAAGCCATGGTAGTTCAGAAAGAGGAAAATATTTTTTCAAGGAGGAACGACTTGATCTTGTTTTAAGCATCCCACCACCAGACGATGAACATGCAGACGCACTGCACACCCATCTGCCTAGAAATTTCCCTATTTCCATATTCTCATCTTGTAGTTCCAGGAAGTTGAGCATGCCACGCCTCGTATGTGGAGGCTTTCTGCTCTGCTGGCTTCAGACAAAGTTACCATTAACTCCCCAACCTGCAAGAAAATGATTTGACACAAAGGACTCCAAAATGTCCTCCTCTCCCCCTACAAGCCACAAACAAATGGTACAGGAATGAGGTCAGAAAGGAATCCTCCGCCCACCAGGCCTCTGAATTCATTTACCTACCTCAGAGCCCATTCAGAGAAAGGGGTGGGACCCGGAACAAGTGGTGCACGGAGGCCAAGAGGAGTTTGGGGTCGAGCGCTACATTACAGGATTTGACAGGCCTTTGCCTGCCTTCAGCTTCTTTGTGTCTCTCACATAATAGAGAAACACAAACTGAGCAGCACACGATCTGTGGTTACACCCGAGGACGGAGCACACTCTTTGCAAATGCTAATAGTATTGTAGCATCCTGTCACCCGGGAACACAAAAAAGGATGTTGATTTTCACATGAACCAGAACAGGCCCATTGTACACAAGTTGGTGACCAACTTGTAGTATCTGCACATCAAAAGCCCAGCCAATCACAGGGGACACAGCTGGCGAACCCCACCCGCGGGGTGGGTGGGGGAAGGGTGGGGGGTAGGGGGGTGGCGCCCAGAGAGGAGAGCCAAATGCTGGGTCCACCCTTAGGGGACAAAACACAGTACTTTGGATGCGAGTAGAGCTACAATCTCACATTGGACTCAGCTATGACTATAGCAATTAGTATAATTAGCAAGAACATAAATGTCTCAGATATTTAAAAAGAGAAACCTGAATGTACGAAAATGGGAGTGGTTTTGTGCTCATGCTGAGAGCCACCGATCTAGCAGAGGCAGCGAAGGGCAGGCATGTTCAATTAAGCAGTCACGTTAGGATGCTCTGATACAAGAAAATATAAACTCATGAGAATGTTGGCTGGAAAGCTTCTATTTCCATTCCAATAGTCTTGGGAAACTAGGAACTCTTGGTGCAAGAAAATTAAAGAATATATGTGATATTCTTGAAGATAAATTAAGTTGAAATTGTAAAGTCTTCTGCTAATAGCTTTTCTTTCAAGTATTACATTAGAAACAAAAAGACAGTCAAAATTTGGGAAAATAAAATAATCAAGGTGTTAAACATTGGGGTAAAAATAATTCTGTATCTTAATAGTTGGGCTACTCAAACACATTTAGAACAGGAGTCGGCAAACTTTTGAGATGAAAGAGCTGCCAGGGGTCAGCAAACTGCTGCTCATGAACTATGGCTCTGAAATAAAATTCAAAATGAAAACTATCATAGTTTCATTTATAAAAATTTTAAAGGGTATTATTCACATAATGGTGATTATGTAAAAATACATTTATGGCTCTTGAATAATTTTTAAATTGTTGTGAGGGACAGAATTGGCCCTTCCAGTGGTCGGCAAACTTTTGAGACGGAACGAACCCAAAGAGCCGCATGTGGCTCGCGAGCCGCAGTTTGCCGCCGACCCCTGCTTTAGAGAATCTGCCTCGGTAAGATGGGAAATGTCCTCATTTTTAGTCCTAAGACACAAGGTCTGGGGTTGATAGGAAATCAGAGCCCTCTGGATCTCAGTATGGCCTTGACCTCCAGGGTCCCACAGGGAACCACACATCTCTATTGATATTTCCATTCTGGTGATGCAACAGCCTCATGGAGTTAGAAAAAAACCATCCTGGGCCATTTCTGAAGTTAGTTCATTTTTGCACTTTCTGAGTGTATCAGTGCCCTAATGTACTCCTCTTTCATAAATAAATGCATTTTCATAAAAGTATTTTTGAGAGAAAGCATATTTTGGAAAAGTGGCTAGGCCTGTAACCAGACTTGTTTTCAAATCTAGACTTTGCTACTCACTAGAATGACCTTGAGCAAGTTACTTAACAGTTTTGGAGCCTATTTCCTCATCTATAAAATAAAAACGACACTACCTGTGATAATGGATTCAAAACACAAGACATGTTGGTTCCTTTGCTCTAGATTCAAGTTCTTTTCTCAACTTCAAAATTGAAAAGAAAACCCTCAAAAGTTTCAATCTTTGGCAAGATAGGATACTGGCCATTCAAAAGGCTTCAGGGGGGTTTCCAGATGGACATCAAAATACTAATGCATAGTGACAGCACACTCTTTTGAGTCCTGCTAGGACCTTTATACTGGGCCCTTAGTAAGGTGTGTTACATCCCTGGGATGGTGGCACACTGAGGCATCTAGCTGCACCTTTTCTCCCAACACACATCAGGCACCTTCTCCTCCAGTTAGCGTGACTCATGGCGGCTAGGAGGCGGGTTCACTATTGTCACTGGGTGTGAGCTGTGTGAAGGCATAGATCAGGTGACTTCTGGTTTTTACGATATATTATAAACTGACTGTAGATAAAAGTGATACACATTTGGCATACAAGGGGATTGGCTGTGTAGCACCTGGAGTATCATTGACTGCAAGTGTGAGAACTTTCAACTTAAGCCCTCTAAACAAAAACATTTCTTAACGGAGAAATAGTGAGCATTGCATTTTGTTACTGATGCATAACTACATCGGTGTTAAGATGTATGGAAAAGAGAAATTAAAAACAAAAATGAAACAAACTAAGGGATCAGAAAAATGGATAGGTTCATCCTTTGAAGTTAAAAGGTATTAATTCCAACATTTCCTGGCAGTGGAAGCAAAGAAACAGGTAAGTTTTAGAATTTTCTTTGACAGAAAGCATCCTAATACATTTGTCTGGAGCGGGAAACTTGGCTGGCACCGAATTATCTAGTAATCCTTTCTTGAATGAACTTATGTGATAACTGAGACATGTCATTAGGTTTTACTTCTGTAATAGATACTGTGTATTTTCTTCAAATAGGTGCAACACATAGTATTTATCTGTGAAAAGCAAGGGCATAACATTAGAAAGGCAAGTAGTCCAGGCAGTACTGCTTTCTGATGATTTGGCCTAATTCTCAAATAAACTTTAGCAAGGCAAGGTAAAGTTAACCTATACCCTACATACTTTCTCAGGACTCACAAGCTTTTGGACAGTGCCAGGTCACATAAACCATGACCGTATTTTCTGACAAGTGGATACAATTGTAATTTCTATGTTTTTGCTATGTGATTTAGTCACTCCAAGAGTAAGCAGCAGAATGGACATTCTATTCTGAACATTAAGGAGTGTAATTTGTACTCTTAACAGCCGTTAAGACATGACTCTGTGGGAGGCTGCTGGCAGTGNTAAAATGGGGGAAAAAAACAGTACTTATCTCTCAGGGTTGTGGAAATTAACAGCATTCTGTAGGTTAAGTGCTTATAACAGTGTCTGGCACATAGTAAGCACTCAATAAATGAATCACTTGAATCACTATTTAGGATTCAAGAGAGACACCCTGTACCTGGTTTGGAGGCAAATATTAGAATGCTTTCTACTTAAAAGATAATGTAACCTGGAAAACATCTTGTCTGATGCAGCTGGACCAGAAGGCACTTCCATAGATTTTGGGAAAACATCTTTAGATGCCAAATGTAATCAAAGGCAGAAACTCATAGGCTATGTGGGCTGGAAGAAACCTTTGGGACTCCCCAGGTCACTGTCCTTTCACACATCTGGTCTGGAGAAGGAAGTGGCTCTCAAAGGTCCCTGACCCTGTGGGTGGTAGAGCATGATTAGAAGCACGTCTCTTTTGCTTAAAGGTCCTGTGCTGTGCTTTTGCCTTTCTAAAGATGCGACACACAGGTGTGACGTGTGCATGTCATTGCCTCGCCCTTCTCAGCAGCAGCCTTTTTTCTGGTAATTTCTCCAAGTAGGGTTGCTTTTCCTGGAACCAAAGATGAATTCTTTGTTACAAATTCAGAACACACACACACACACACACACACACACACACACGCTTGGTAGACAACTGACTCTATGATAAAGCACACGTTAGTGAGATTTTATTTGAGTTGTGCAACGAATAGAAATAATTACTAAGATTCTGGGCTACCGCTTCCTCAGCAAACCTTCAAAATACAATATGCTCTGCCTACTTAGAATTCACTTAAAATGTGTAAAATTGGCACAAGTGCCATTTCCTGCTGAAGTTCGCTAGTGTGACTTTGAGAACTTGAAAAAGTTTGACGTTTAGAACAAAAGACTTATGTAAGTATGTGCAGGGTTTTCTCTTAGCCCCAACTTATCCATTGTGCTTCGAAGTGGTGCAGTTATCTCTTTATGAAGCTACACACTTTTTTGTCAAACAGCTTCCAACATGAAAAGGAACTGCCCTCTCAGGGTAGCTGAATGTGTCAGGGAAGGTGGCTATGAGCACACTGCCAGTCCATTTGATACCATCTCTTTTTTGTAGGCTCTGCAGCCAAACCTACAAGGGATCCCAGAAAGACTTCGCCAACCAGCCAGCTTTGGAGCTTCAGGTGACCTTTCTGGGCCAGAGTGGGTCTGCTGGTAAAATGGTGCGATGCCTACCTTAGGAGCTTGTAAGAACAAGCAATATATTTAAAATTCCTGGGATACCGATGGCACAAATGAAACTAAAGCTCTATGCACCTAAACAGAGCTAAAAATCTATGCATCTCTAGAACGACCAGAAATCATGTTATTTTCAACAGTACTTAGTACAATAGTATGGTCTCTCAAACCCCTTGAGGCCAGAGGTGAACAGAAAGCTGCAGTTTAAACCAGAGTTTAAAATGCTGACTGGTGGGGAGGTGGAGGCAGCACGCTGGTTGTAGATGTTTCTGTCTGACTCATACACTGCTTAAAATTTCAAAAATTTAAAAGGGAGGTTTCATGTGAATGCCCAGACTCCCCCCCCACCCCCCCCC
>NW_017731358.1:244384-253787 GCF_001890085.2 Hipposideros armiger | reverse complement strand
GGTAACTCAACATGGCAATTCAAGATACAGATTTAACCCAGTGCCTTGGGATACATGTTTTTCTTACTCTTACTTTATAAAATTATCTTCTTCAGGCTAACTATTACTTACATTTAAACTTTCCTGATACTGTCCTGTTTTTTAATCTTTGACAATTTTGTAGTCCTTACTCTTCAGTTTTCTACATTTATCAACTTAGTCTAATATCTGTTGAAAATATGACTGTCTTAGTTATCACAAATTGGGTATGCTTATTTAAAAATACACTTTGTAATATAATTAAATAATACATCTGTATTATTTACAAGCACAGGGTAGTTTCACTTTGATAGCAATATTAATTCATCAATTGAAAATATTAGAAGAAAACAGATAAATCACTCTATTAAATTTTCAGGAAGTAAATTCTTCAAACTTTTTATATACACAAAGACTTTGAACTTGAATTGCACGAAAGATGGCAACTTAATTTAAAACACAACCACATTTTTGGGCCTCACACTGGAATTGGTCTGTTATGACTGATAAGTAAAAATAAACGCTAATAGGATTGAAACAGGTTATTCCCTATAAACCTTCTAAAGGAATTCAAAGACTTGTCTCTTGACATTTATTCATCAGAAACACATCACTGTCAGCTACTGCGTACTACTCATTGAAGCAATCATGACTTTGACTCTTTCCCTAGCTTTGACTTTAGCCAGCTCATATGAATCCTGGAGAAGGCACATCTACATTCGGCCTCATTTCACACATCAAACGATCAACAAATTTGTGACAAGCATCACGTTTGAGCAAAGCTCTGGGAGAAATAAAAAATGAGAAATGGGAGTTCATAATCAGGTGGTAGATAGAATTTAGTGATCTCTAAGGTTACTTTGTATTTTAAGACTTAGTTACGACTTTTTGGTAAGCCTCACGCAAGACTGAACAGGTTGGCATCATTAACAAAAACGATGGCCATGGTCGCACAATGCAATTAAAAAACATTTTTTTATACATTTCACCAAAGAAAATACCACAATGTTTTCACAAGTATCAAGACATGAAAAAGCATGGTCGGACCACGATTACAACTGTGAAGTGAGGCATGTGGGATTAAAACATTCAGAGAAGAGCCACATTCAGAGGCTTGTTGGAGCATGAGTTTGGTTATACTGTGCGGTCAAATCATGACCGTAGATGCAGAGGTCTCTCTCTCTCTCTCTCTCTCTCTCCCTCATTAAACAGAGAAAACTTAAAAGATGCTCTCTTATATAGTATCTTTAATTACTCAGCTACACAAATGACCTTAAATCAAGCACAGGCAAAATATAAATTGTAATAACATCACCTAGTGTGAAGGTTTTTAAAAATAATACAAAGTTCACTCACAGTGCACAAGTAGAAACAAAGTTGTTTTAAATATTTAAACATAGCCATGATTGTTCAAAAAGTACACATATTTGTAAGCACATTTCCATACTGCTAAAGGATCTGAAACTATAGCATATACAGGTTTAGAGAATTGAGATAAAAGGCATTACTTTGACNATTTCTTTTTACAGATACATAAATCTAAAATAAATAGATAATTATTAACTAAGGAATTGATCTTTCAAACCTACATTCTGAATCTTATCATATGTAAAACTCCCAAATTGTAAGGCTGGGAAACACCACTCTGTAATGTTCCGTACTCATTTCTATTCTATTCATTTGCATTTAGAGGCTACATTATTTGTGGGAAGAAGCCTGGAAAACGGGAGGTAATATAAAGAGGAGAGAACATAATTAAGCTACTAAGAAAGGCAGATTGCTCCACCTGTAAGAATAACTCTGTCGGTTCAACCATGAAGCAGCACTAACTTGCTTCCTACTGTGCACTGCCTACATATACTGATCATTTAACTGATAGCCTGACAAAGTGAATTTTACATATACTTTATAATTGTTCAGTTCCCTACAGAGCTTTGGTCACATTTTTTTTTATTGTGCAAATCCTGACCTGAAAAACAAATGATTCCTAGTCTAGTTAGAATTTAACTTCTGTATATTGGATTTCTGAAGTGATGTGTTTAAATCTGAATCATTTATAATTTTTGAACTATAGACACAACACAGAGGGTTTACTGTTGAGAATCTGAATTTTATTTTTTCTTTTAATAACATCTACATTTAATAAATACTTAGCTTTCAAAGAAAAAAAAGGCATGCTTAGTATGAGATCAGTGAAACAAAGAAAAAAAATATATTTTATCCATGAGAGATGTCATATTACTGAGGAGGATGGGGGAATGTCTGGATTTTTATACGGGACTTTTTAATATTAATTTTTATCATTTATTTATATATTTATATTACAAATACTGATCTCAAAGAAATAAAGACACCCCACCCCCTTTCTTAAATTTATACAAATGGATGTGATAAAAGTACTGACTTAACATCAACCTTTTGTTTGGGAGAAATCTGTAGAAATACAGCTGAGGGCATTTTTTCCTATCTAGAGCTCACAGAAATAAATATGGTCCTATAGGTTTGTAGTTGTAAGGGGGCTGTATTTTATAACTACAAAAGAGTTAACAATTGCATGATGCCTGCTCCAGTGAAGGGGTTTACCTACCGGCGGGCACTGGTCAGAGGGAGTTAATCTCTGCGGGGAACACTGGGCGGCTCCGCTCCCTTTCTGTTCACCCACTAGCCCTCCATCCAGACACCGGAAATGTTCTTGATCACTCACCTACCAAATAACAATGTATGTTGCTACTAGCTGCTGAAAACTGGATCTGCTTTTCTTATTAAACAGTATTAAAACAAATATTTACTGAATTCCCAATTTCTAAAATATTTTGTGATATCCTTCAACCTTGTATATTAAGTGTCAGGTCTTGAGAGAGATCACAATGAAGAATGTAGATATTAAATTTTTTAAAATGCAGGGTTGCAAGGGAATTGTTACCAAAACATAATCCGAAGAAAATTGTAAAATTAAGTAAACTGTAAAATAAAAACTATCATACAATGAGCATTTCTAGTAGAATAATAAAGGCTTAATGAAATGGTAGCAAAGAGCAGAGTTAAATGAGAAAGATATTTAAAGTCAAAAATGGCATATTTCTTAGTTTTAAAGTCCTTTAGCCAATAAAAAAATTATATAAAACACGAAAATGCTGTGAGCATATCACTGTAATTGAACTGCAATAAATTAAACTTTATATTTTTTCTTTAAATGTTCAGCTAAGATGGGTATAGTCAACATTATTCTAATTGTTGAAATAATTTCTATTTAAAATACAGTCTTAGGAAAGAAAGCCTTTTCCTGAGGCCTAGTTGAAATGTTTGACAATAGTCTAAATGCAATCAGTCAATTGATTATTCTCAATCTTCCCTCTCCTGTGTCATAACCCAATAGCTCTGTCAACAGGTAAAAAAAACCCAAAACACTGTTAACAGAAGGCGTAGCTTAAGCATACAACATCCAAAATGAATGATATTCAAATGGATACAGAGAGTACAAAAACATCAACTGAATCAAATAGGCAAGCTACCAGTGACTTAGCTTCTAAGGCAACTCTCTAAGCTGTCAATGAAAGGTTGAAATCTCTCTCAATGAATGTACGGGGAATTGTTGTAATCCAAATTACCCTATTTGAGGGGTTCTTTTGTTAACTAGTTTTCTTTCACATGATGAGTACAAACTGAATTATCATGGACAAAGAGTTTCTGGATAGAGAACATTACAGATACAGACAGTAACTTAGTGGGTTATCATCATTTTATATACAGTTGATAGCTTTTAAAAACTGCTGTAAGTTTTATTTCAAAACATCTAGCATTCTTTTTCTGGAAAAGAAAATGACATGGAGTAATATCAGCTAATTAATTAGTTAAACTAGTGTCACCACAAGTGAGACAACAAGTAGAAGAGCACGTTTCTTATCTTTGAGTACTGAGACTAATGGTCATACCACTTACATTATCTCAATTTGTCACTTTAATACAACAACATAGAATGTTAATGCCATTTCCACTGTTGTCCCACACAAAAGGCAGCTGGTGGTTAAAGTGCCTCTAACACGCATACATTATTTTTATCCCACGACTTTATTTTATGTTTAGAAAGGTGGAATAGCAGAAGAAAAAAAGGCAGGACAAAAAACTTTGGATTTTTCTTTCTTCAGGTGTATGCAGAAGTGATGATGTTATGAGAAAAATTCTGTAAAAATAAACACATTTGATAAATTTAGGTCCGGGGAGAAATTATTATATGATCATAAAAATACAGAAGCTTAACTGCCTAAGTTTGCTAGTTTTATTAAATTTAAAACATCACCTACCATAATATAACATAATTTTATCAGACATGATATATGAATAAAAAAATACTGAAATCCATTTCTTAGAGAAAAAAATAAAAACACAGTATATTAAAATTGATAAGTAGAAGGAATTTGTGTATGTCTGTGTTGGAAACAAACATTTTCAGCAGGTATGAGAATTACTTACTTAAAACTATCAGGCTGAGGAACTCCACACATGTTAAAACTATGCGTATCAATGTGAAACTATTTCTTAAGAAGCTTGGCAACTTTTATAAAATTGTCAGAATGAAGCAAAGCTACCATTTTGCCAAATTTATTCTTTTAAATGGATTTGCAAGATACATGAAAACAGAGCATCTGTCCCATTCATAGGTATTTGTAACAGTTCACGGTCATAAATCCCAAGGGATGGAGAAGGACGAATAGGGGACAAAGTAAGTTGGGATGTTACACAAAAACCATCACCACCCGGCTCTTCCGACTGCCCTGGCCTGCACTTGGAACAGATACTCTGGTAGGAAAAGGCTTGTTCCCAGCAGCAATGGTAAATCTAGATGTCACAGCGATCTGCTTTGGGGAGTGACACTGACTATTATGTACAACACTGGCTGGCTTTGGGCTTCCTCATTTCATTAAACAGAAATGTAGCTTATATTTTTAACAGGGTTTCTGTGACATTAGTAACTTCCCCACCAGCACCCAAAAAACACATTTGTAAACAAAAATATCAAGTGAATTCTGGTGCTGAAGAGGACAATCTCCAAACCCAGAAGCTCTCACAAAGTTTATCTTTAACATTAACTATGATAGTATTATGACGAGGAAGGTATCCTAACACTTTATGGTTTTAGAAGAGAATTTTCATACACTGAAGTTGTATAAAACATTTACAAACATAGATATGTAAAAACACTGAATTCTTTTTAGCTGGTGTTACAGATGCTCGATATTTAGTTTCTAGGTATATTTTTGTATACATCTATCTTAAGTTATGAGTAAGAGACAGACAAAACAAAGTAACAATGCAGTACTCTAAAGCTTTCTAACTCCTTCTTCTCTCATTCATTGCTGGTGTAATGTTGGACTGAGCTGTGCTTCCCTTTCTAGCCCGCTTTCTCAAATATACTGCCCCTACAGTAGAGGAAAGTATGTAGTTTGTTTGGTTCAAGGGCCTTTTCTGAACTGAGTTCCACTGGGGAGGGAATCTTTCACATTTCTTCTTCCAGTTCTGACTGAGTTGCAGGCTGCCAACAGGGAAAGGCTCACAAATAAAGCGATTAATTAAATATTTTAGATAAAGGATAATGTTTTAATCATAGCATTTTCCCTTTCTCAACTTCTTCAATAAAGGCAAAAGACCTACTAATTATAATTCTTCAGCAATAATTAATAATTGACTATGCTAAGAAAAGTCTTTCAATATACAGTATTTTATTGGGAATATGCTTATAATGCCAGACTACAGAACTAGACAAGAGAATCTACACATTTAGAAGAGTACTAAATTCTAAGCTTAAGTTACTTTAAACAGGAAAAAGTCTTATCTAAATGTTTTTACACATTAGAGAATAAGAACAATTAATAACATTTTTAGTCAAGCCAAATAAAAAGCTTTACAAGCTAACATATACATAATTATCCATCGAATATGAATAATGAGGAGTAAAATAATGAGAGCTACAGTTCAATTCTTTGCACGCAGAAAATTTATGAGCCACCTGCATATTATGAAATATCTTAGTTTGGTCATCTTTGTTCTATTCAAAATGAGTTCTAGAGGATACTTTTTGTTCAGCCAGACAGAAGGCAATCAAGTTATTCAAAGGAACATTATAAACAGAATTCAGAATCTAGCTTCAGAGATTCCTGCCATTAAATTATTGTTAAGGAGCAAGCAGGATATAGTCAAGTACAATGATAAACTATTAAAACAAGTTTAAAATATAAATTTTGCATTTAATCAATACCAATGCAGAAAGAGGACCTTTACTCACTTACTATAATTTATTTCTCCTGATGTAGAGCTTCAATAAAAGCATCAAGTTTTTCTTGAATTTCTCTAACTTTCTCTGTAGAGATAAAAAGAAATAAATTAAAAACAAATTTATTTTTCAAAGACATCACAAATCATAGGAGATAATTATTTTATTCAATAAATGGTCTGGATACTTTTAACTATTTGGGAAAAGGGGAAAAACTTTAGCATCACAGACCACCTTATATCCAAATAAAGTTAAAATGGATTGTAGCGTAGCTCTTAACATTTTTTTTTGGAAAGGGTAAGAAAGCAGGGTTTATGACAAGATCCCTTTGAGATTCCAATGAAAGTTACACAGAAAAATGCATGTATAAATATATATACAGTTGTGTACAGAATTTTAAGGAGTTCTCGGATTCTCTGGAATCCAGCCATGGACTCACAGTTAGCAATATCTGGAACAGAAGAAAATATAAAATAATGAAACCATTTTTAAAAATTAAAAGAGAATACAGGTGAGTATTTAAACTGGCCTTAGACTAGGAAATGACTTTCTAGGCATAACGTAATGAGAAGAGTTACAAAGGAAAAGATCAATCAGTATGATCACATTAAAATGTATATCTTATATGTCAAAATGTCCTAAAATTAAAAGACAAAAAAAATTGTAGGAAATATTTGCAACAAACATGAAAAGGGCAAAAATACATACAAAAATGTTCTGTCCTAGCTGTGAATGAAGAAAGGAAAGTTTAAAAACACCAGAGCCATAAAAGACAGATTTAACATAATTTTATTTGATTTTAGGTTTTCATGTTTAGAAACTTCCAAATAAAATTTATACTTTCTCTCTGAAATGTAAAGATTTCCTTCACAAATGCAAACTATTCACAGTACATGTTAATTAATCTCTTAGTATTAAAAATGGAAAAGCTAATTTATTCTCCTTACTTCACTGCTAACTTAATCATGCAACTATTATTTTAAAATATAGGTTATAGTAGGCATAGTAACAAATATTTTTGTCCTTTTAACACAATTTATTAAGTGGGAATTAATGATTAATTTGAAGTGACGGGTTCAAAGCTAGTGATCTAGACGGAAAACTGAAAAGCATTCTACTTTATAGAAAAATCATATAAGATGCATTAATATTCAACATTTACATCTTATATATTTAAAAATAAATAATATGCCATTAAAGGTATACGTATTCCTTTTCAGCAGTGAGACACACCTGTGATGAGTGCCCGATGAAAGGGAGGGCTGTCCTTTTATGATTTCTTATTAGCATTACAGGGACTCAGCAAAGCCTACCATGGTTGCATATAAAGAAAATAATGTCTTCATACTCTTTTTAAACAGTAATTTAACAGTTCTAATTCTTAGCGTTTTAAGACTAACACAAAAATCTATGAGAAAACAAACCCTATTGTTTTAATCAAACTATTCACTGAGAAAAATATAATTTTTACAAAGGCAGCATTAATATTCTTACATATAAAATTAAACTACACAAACTAGAAAAAAATATCCCCAACCCATCTCTTGGAAGTTTAGTTAGTATTTTTTGTTAGTCTGTATTTTTGTTTTTAACCAGCAGTCAGACTTTCTTTCTCAAAATAAGGCCACTTTCTTATTTTTAAAATTAATTCATCTAGCTGCTTAGAAACAGCTTTGGCTATTTTCTTCAATGAATAATTAGGGAATGCCACATCGTACAGTTCATCAGTTGAATTTTTAAAACAGGAAAGGATAGGAGAAAAAAAAGTTTTGTAAGCTGTCTCATGAATTTTGGAAATGTATTGGGGGGGGTGGTCTTTAAAACAGTCATCTAGCTTAAATAAATAGCACAACACATGGAAATCTAAAACACGTGTCAAGAGCCTCAGCAGCTTCTCTAAACATCCACTGAGAACTATTTCTCCTTGGGAAAGCTGTACTGTACGCAGAGCGGAAACCTGATTCTATTTGCTCCCTGATCTGAGTACAATCAGGCAGCTGTGGGCTAGCTCTGTCCATCCTTTGCCCTGTCAGTGACCTCCATCCGCAGGGACAGACTATCTATCTGTGAGTGGGTGGCACAGTAGCATCACTCATAAAGAGACTGTTCAGACCAGATCTATTTCTATTGAAAGAGACCAGGAGCTGCTCCGATGCAGGTATCTAACTGTAGAGTTGAAATCAAATTCAAATGCTTCCAAAATTAAAGTCGTGTTTTTTCTAAATGAAAGTAAAAGGAGTATTTAACTAACTTTTATATGAAAACCACAGAATAAAAAAAATTCCCAATTTCCCTTAAAAAGCTCTTTTTACAAATATTTTACAATATGAATATCAGGACACTGTACCACCATGTCCTGAGACCTCAAGGATGACACAAAGGGCAGTTAAGTTAGGATCTAGGAAGTAATGGGGAGAAGCGGACGAGAGGATGGAGGTGTGATAAATGTATCCTTCTGGCTCCAAATATAACAATTCATTTTCTGGTTCATTCCTTCCCTTCCACAATATACTTAAGGAGTGACATGGGGACACAGATGGTATCCTGCCTTCGAGGAGAATTCCTTGCTTACTCTCTACCTCATTCTAAGTCTAGTGTATCTACTATGGTTTGAGTGATTTCCAATCCCACATTTCATTTGGTCCTCATCCAAATTTACAGGCGTCACTGCCACAGGTGAGGACATTAAGCTTGGAGAGTGGCCTTATCCACATTCCTCTGAATCAGAAACGCACACTAGATCTGCTGCCATATAGTAACAAAATAGTAACTCTATTTTAGTAACAAACTCTAAATAGTAACAAAACAAATGCTACTATTCAAGTGTTTTTGTTATGTTTTACCTTTTATGTGAAATTAGACATATTGTGGTAAAAATTAGGGAATGGAATAGTTACCAGCACCTCCTAAATACTTCTGTGCCTAGGGATGACTAAAAAACGTTCAATACATTATCATCCTCCGATGAATATTATTACCACTTATGCACACTGGATCTACACACATTTAGAGAAACCCCTGAGAACAATAAAAAGTTCAGCATCTTCAGTGTCTACAACAATGTCTGACTCAACCGTTACACATGTTCAATACTTGATAAATGATAAATGAAGTTCC
>NW_017731358.1:240692-242894 GCF_001890085.2 Hipposideros armiger | reverse complement strand
TATTGTTGTTCCTGAAAATGCTTGTTTTTTATTAGGCAACTATACTATGAGTGCTCTTTAGAAGTTCAGTATTTAAAGGAATCATCTAGGATACAAAAAACAAGGAGAAAACAAAAACAGGTAAGAGGCCAGATTCAAGATTCTCAAACTACACTCAAAATCTTAGATTTTGCCTAAGAAAAAATGTGCACCTTTTACAGTTAATGAAAGGGAGAACTACAGAGAAAGTCAAAGGTATAGAACTAAATCTAACACTTATCTTCTTAATCTTGGCCTTGTAGTTTTTTTCTCTACAATTATGTATGATTATTTTTAAAGAGGCTCATTAATAAAGACCAACAGAATGCTGCTTATTACAGGAGAAGAGGGCATCACTTCCTAGGTTCAGGAAAGCTGTTTGAGACTGGCATGGTGATTTCAACGCTGGGTGGGGTCCCAGGCTTCTAGGGGGTCTGCAAAAGTGGTGATGGAGTTCTCTGGGTTATTTTCATTGTTTCAAAAGTTCAAATGGAAATCTTTGTTTGAGCTAGAATTATATCTATTCTAATAGCAATCATTTATTTAGGCTCATTAGGATATAACTGTAATTCTGTGTTTCGAATTAAAAAGAATATATTATTGTAGACAAATCTTCTAAAGCGTAGACTTTCCCGGTATATACAATAATGAAAAGGTGATGAAAAAAAAGTTAGCTGTCCCTGGTCTAACACCCCCAAATAATCAACAGGGTAGTTATTTTACATGATTTTTATAAAGGCAAAACAATGTATTAAAAGGTATATACAATATTGTGACGAGAAACACTGTTTCTAGTCCCAGCTTTGCCTTTAACCTTATGACTATATACCAGTGAGTCATAGCTTCTTTATTTGTACAATGAAGGGATTTGTCCAGAAGAATCCAAAGCCCATATTACTTTAAAACTCAGAACTGAAATGTACTATTCCAGCTGGTCATGTTTAATCCTATCTTTTAAAATTTGTTTATTGTCTTTTGCTTGTTACTTAGTATCTTTTTAAATTCCATGTTAAGCTCCTAGTAAAATATGCAATCACAAATGACAATATTATTTTCACGAGGCTATATAATCGTTTTAGAAAGATTAGTTTTATACTGCTTTTCCTAGGAATCAATGTGGGACTGCTCATATGAATTATATACTTAGAAAAAGTCTGTCATCTAAAACCACTCAGCCTAGCATAGCACTTGCTGTGTAGTAGATGCCCATGAATATTCATTGTTCATTTATTCATTGTTTAGTGATCTGACTTAACCAGCACTTAATTTAAACATTAAAGATGATTATTGAAAACATTTTCTATTTTCAGACCCAAAACAATCTGGTTTAGAAAGAAAACTGCTATAAGAAAGTCGGTGAGGTCAAGTATAACTTATGTCTGCTGAATATATAAATAATTCAAAGTGGCTTGTGGATAAGTTCAGCTTTCCTTTTTTTGGGGGCGGGGGGGAAACACTTAATTGTAAGCTCTTTTTGGCTAATACAATCAGAGCCTCTTAAAATACTTGCTTGATCTTCTGAAGCCTATGCTCCAAACCATTTCAGAATGGATGAACAGAGTAGCCTTATACTCAGGCCTTTACATTGGTTAGGCCAGTCAGCTTTCATAAGCAGATGGCAACCCTAATTTCAGCTCAACTATTAATTGTTTTGTTTTTTTTTTTAGCTGAGCCATCCTGCCACCTGTTGGTAGCTCCACGGCAGCTCAGCTCGGGCCGGGAATTGAACTACTGTTGCTCAGAGCTCACACTCTTGAGCGAGCTCTTAACCAACTGAGCCACTCGACCAGCCCACTATTAATTCTTATGGTTCTGCCCTTAACTAATAAAGAGTAGCACCAATCCAGGTGCTTTTCAATGTCAATGAGTGTAAAACCTTCAACTTTCTGCTACCTGGTACTTACTCAAAGGTTCAGCTGCAAGAAGAAATAATATATATGGAAGATTGGATGGGAGGTATATAACTCATCTATTTCTTTAAATTCTATATATTTCATCTTTAGATAAGCCAAACCATGTAGCTATGTATTTGAACTGCATCCTTTTGATTTTTCCCAGAATTATTACTTATGTTACTGGCCTATATTGAGAACATTAAAGAGTCCCATGAAATTCATGATTATGTGCAGCCATTTGATTCACTATATCATATAACTCAGTGTTCCTTTTATTAGGACTGATGAA
>NW_017731358.1:212023-239467 GCF_001890085.2 Hipposideros armiger | reverse complement strand
TTTTTTTTTCCTTTTCTATTTCCTCTTACTCTTAAAAGTATATTTTACTCTAAATTTTGTTAGGAGGAAAGTTGAAACATTTTAAGAAAGGAAAACCACCCAGGTAGCCCTTAAAGAGACAGGACATCATTTATCACTTGCAAAGACAGATTTATAAGAAGAGGGCCCTTTCTGTTCCTTTAAGACTGCAAAACAGATGGGAAGTGAATGGACAGTCAATGGGACAAGAAAACACATGGGAGGTGCTGCTGTATGTATGTTCCCAGCATAAGAAAGAGGTCAAGATTGTAACTGCATGACCGGGTCCTGGAAAGGGTCTTTCTTCAAGCTGTTACAAAGACAAACGCTGTTCCTCATCCCGCTGTCAAACTGTTATAAATATTGGTTTGTCAAAAGACCTTCAGTGCTGAAGCTTTAAAAAGGAGGCGTAACAGATGAATGAATCATGAGAATGATTCTTAAACAGTCAGCTCATTAATGTAATTTTAAAAGTAAAAGAAAATAGCAGAAGAACAGAGAATGTAATTCTGACTTATAAACCAAACTAAAAGTTTATGAAAAAATATGGAATTAAAAAATTACAGGCTTTAATAAAGTTATGAATTAAGTGAGATGAAAAGCAAAAGTGAAATACAATTATATCTCCTAAATATGATGCTGTATTAGGACAAAGTATTAATAAACTTCTCTTGTGGAGAACTAATAGGCATTCATATTTCGTGAGGCTGATTAGAAAGTTTTCAGTTGTTATGTCTCACAACCACCCTGTAAAGAGGTATCATTACTGATACTAGTTTCATAAGCCTTCACAATAAGGCTCACAGATAATAAAGCTCACATGAAAATAACTTCACAATTAATTTCACATATTCATTAATTTAGAAAATCACCTCTAAATTTTAAGTCACAATTTCTTTTTTTCTAAAAGAAGAAAACAAAAAAGAAAAAATTGAAATAGCAATAAGAATATATACACAGATTTATAAACCTGGTTATCTTCTTTGAAAAATGAAACTTCATTCTTCAAAACATATTACATACGTCTTAAGAAGACAAATTCATTGTTCTACATATTTAATGATTAGTTTAACTAGGAGAGTGAACTCTAAAGCTAACACATTGAAAATAATATAAAAAAGTGAAGCCAAATTATATGAACTTGGTTATCTATAGTCACCCACAAGCACAAACCCAAAGACTAAAGATGAACAAAATCCCAGAACATACCTAAAATGATACTATCTCTAACACATGTTGTTGGTCCCAGCTTTGCCATAAATATTTAGGTAACTGGCTAAATCATTTCCCTCAGTGAACATCAATTTCCCCATCTGAACAATGGGGATAATACCTTACAAGCCTCCTATGCCTTTACAAGGCCCAAACATGGACAAACATAACACATGGTGTAAAGTGTAAAGCTCCATATAAATGTTAAGTGACAGACAGAGTTCCAAGCAGGATTTGATTCCGAAGTCCCAAAGGAAGCAGTTACATGAGAATACTTTCTAGTCTTGAACTTTCACCTAGCTCATTGCTTTCTCTGGATTGTCTTAGAAAAAACAATTTCAATTTTTATTCAGAAAGGAGAATAAAAGATTACAATGTTAAGAATCGAGTGGATGGTTAAAAGTGAAGGCAGCAGGCAAACATTCAAAGGTTTTCCTGTTTTAAAAGAGAATCAAGATCAAAAGTAGCTAGAGTGCATGAAAGAATCAATCCAACAGTTTTAAGATGGGAAAGACTTGAACATCTTTGAAGAAAGGAGAGACATAATGAAAGCACAAGCAAGCACACATCGGAAGTGCCAGGGACCTGAACACAGGTGAGGATTAATTTTCAAAGCAGACTGATTTTCAGCACATGCTTTGTTTGCTACAATATAGCCACTGAAATACCTGACCTATTATTTAAAATAACGGGTACCATAAGTGTTATTTTTACTTATGCTGATTTTCCTCTCAGTGAACTAATTATTTTTTGAAATAAGTTTATATGAAGAAAAGGAAGAAAAATTTAGCCTACTCTGATAGATAAGAAACCAGAAATAGAAGCAATGACAATGAACTAAAGATTTGGGGTATAAGAGAAAGCCAACCTACGATATCTTCATGAAAATATGCTCCAGAAATATGACAGAAATTATGTCCCTAAGACCACATTAAAAGGTTTGTTAGAATTCAATGTTACAGTAGTTATCTCTGGGTAGTGGCAAGTGTTTAATAAATTTCGCCATCTATATTTTCTAATTTTCCACAATGCATATGTGCTAGTTCTGTGTTAATAAAAGGATTACAACAAAAACACCTAAAATTCTGGTAGTGTATTTGGTGAAGACAGGTACCGTCTGTATATATAACTCAGAGCATGAAGTGATGCCAATAAAGGAGAGACTAAAAAGATTTGAATTCCTTGGCCCAGAAAAAAAGATCTAACTGGGGTGAAAACATAGCAAACTTCCTTCTATAACTCAAAATACTAAAACTAAGGAATAGATGAAACAGCTGTTCTAAGAGAAATGGAAATGGACTATTCCCATACGCAGTAGGTTAACACTAAAGCAGAGAAAATCTATTAACTTAAATGGGTTGCACAAGCTTGAGAACTTGACTAGTTCAAGAAAAACTTCAGTTCATTCAGATTCATGATGGGCCATTACTGTAAATAAGAAGACATCAAAGTGAATCCTAACCACTAAGAAGGGCACCATGATGAGCCCAACTACGTGTCCCATAAAATGTCACTTGGTGTCGTAATCACCAAGAGGTTGTTATTTGGGGAAATAGTCTTTCACTTTTAAGTGAATAGGCCTCATCACATCAAGAATAGGCCTCATCATTTCTATGACTATGATCATTTAGAATACGAAAATTTTAAGGTAATTGAATTATGCTCATTTGGGAGAAGAAACAGCTTAGAAATGTATAAAATATTAAAAAAAATTACAGTTCCTTTTGCCTTAATCCCCTCTCCAACTACCGAGAGCGTTGCTTCACAGAGGTTACCAGTTTAGTGTGCAGCAATTCGTCCCTCAAGACCGTTCTTTAAAAACAATAACAAAAAAATTATTCATGTCTTGCTTAATTCTATTTTTTAATATGCTGTTTCACAACCAAATGGATTGTTTATGATTAGATTTAGTTTTCAATGACTAGAGCCTATTTTTTCCATCTCAGAAATGGAGAGAATATATAAAATAATTAAAAGACAAACCAAATCAAAGTTAAATCCCAAGTTCAAAGATGTTATTTCATTCTGAACTCAGTCACTGAGGAAGTGGTAAGCATTATTAGCAAGGGAAAAAAAAATAGCCTAATTCCTAGCTTTAATTACGTGCACTGGCCTTTTTATACATAAGAATACACACATATCACAACAACACGTAAATCAAATCTTTAAAATGATAAATGAAAAATTCAATCCATAAATTACTGAAGAGACCTTTCTTATCTTCATTCTTACTTTTAATCAGTTTACAGCTGAGTTTAAAAAAGCAAAAAGGACATACTTGTTATTAAGGCACTGAGTGCCAGTAGCTTGTATAAGATTACAGAGAAGTAAATATTCTTTTAATCTTGTACCAATTTACCAATACTCTTCAACGTTGCCTTTAAAAAACAGATTTAGGCCATGAAAAAATGTGCTTGAGTCTTAAAGCCCCATTTTCGAATCTGGACTTCCTCATCAGTAACCTGGAAAGCACACCACTCAGGCTCGTGATGTGGAATTCTGCGTGTAAACAACCACTCCTCTAACACAGAAGACTCCCCCTGAGGATTACTTTATTTTTTGTGTGTGTCTCCTTCTTCCCCCATCACCCCCTCAAAGTGGAGTCTACTCCATCTATGCAGACTCAAGGTAAAAATGATCCTTCACTATCTTCCTTAGATGCTTTAATTGGGCAATTTTACCTTACTATGGAAGTTACCTTATTTATTACTCTGTAGTGAAGAAGAGAAACATTCCAATCTTTCCATTTTCCAAATATACTCATTTCTACTAATAACTATTCCAAAAAGTAAATCAATGTCAAAGAGAATGAACATATTCCAATCAACTTAAAAATTTCTAATAAACATAAAAGATTATGCAAGTGTTTCGGTGAATTGGCAATTAGGAAATCACTGGTGACCAGAAAGTGGTTTTGCTCGGGACGAAAGCCAGAGCACAAGATGTAGGCAAGGGAGTGGGTGGTACAGGCGGCAGGCAGCCAGCGCCAGCTGCTCTCAGGAGAAAGGAGACCGGAGCTGTGCAGCATGACCGTGGGGAAGAAAGGCTCCTTAGGAGGAGAGGAGCGTCCTTCTCCCTCTTTGCTAAGTCAAGACGAGGAGGCTAATGAAGAGTCTGTATTAAAAGGTCACGATCAAACAGTTAATGAACACATATAATATATAACATGGCAAGGTATGGAGAATTTGTAGAAGAACCAGACCGCTTTGGCAGAACAGTCATAATTGACGTGCCTCTTTTTCCTTAAATTGGTTATTTTGGTTNAAGCAACATGAAACAGAATCCTCGGGTCTCAGAACACAATACCAGTAGAAAAATAAACTTCAACTTAATTACTTCACTTTATTAAGAAGGCTAAAATATGCTGACCACACACACACACACACACACACACACGCGCACACACACGCACACGGCTTTAGAAAGGAAACTATAATTGCAGGCTTTGCAAGGGGGCTCTATTACAAATAAGCCAACGTTATTTCCCATATCTGAGTGCATTCATTTTAAATTCTGATGTAAGTTTTCAGCACTGTCTTGTATAATAACTATGCCATCCGGCTGCACAGAAAACTGAGTTATCCATGAAAATCAAAGTTGAATGTTAGCAACTAAAACTTTCTACTCTCTGATCCTTCCAAATTAATGTTCCAGTATTACAGTGCTTTCAAATCCCCAAATCTTATTGTATTTAACTATTTCACCAGTAGAAATTACTTTCCCACAGAAATATGTATACAGGTTACCATGACTAATTATAAAGCAAACTCTCTTTTCTATTATATATTTGCATTAAATATTTATAGCTAGAGAATTCTTATAAAATTTGTGACTGACTTGATAAATGAAACCAATGCAGGAAGGGATGAACAAATCTGTTACACAGAAATAGCCAATACTACATGTAGTGAATTCTAGATCTATTTTCCATTTACCCATTGTTTACTTAAAAGATGAACTATTTCAAACATTGATTCATTGTGCTTCTTGATGCAGCCATGAATATTCCCATAACCCCCAACTCATAAACCATCAGTCTCGGTGAATGAAGTTCCTGCTCTTTTTTCTTTTCTTCAGATGATTTGACACCCATTCATGTTTTGGGTCTCTTTATCTCCACATGAAATGATACTGCTATTCTCCAATTCTTTTTGAGTCTTCTGCTACTTGCTCTAAAAGTCTCAAATATAGACTAATCTGTAATTAGGTTCTGAAAACACTGTGAATACCAAAAGGCCAAACCCGGGGGAGAAGGTTCACTTTAGTGGTTAATAACAGTTTAGAACAGGAACAAAGAANGAGTTTAAAAAAGCAAAAAGGACATACTTGTTATTAAGGCACTGAGTGCCAGTAGCTTGTATAAGATTACAGAGAAGTAAATATTCTTTTAATCTTGTACCAATTTACCAATACTCTTCAACGTTGCCTTTAAAAAACAGATTTAGGCCATGAAAAAATGTGCTTGAGTCTTAAAGCCCCATTTTCGAATCTGGACGTCCTCATCAGTAACCTGGAAAGCACACCACTCAGGCTCGTGATGTGGAATTCTGCGTGTAAACAACCACTCCTCTAACACAGAAGACTCCCCCTGAGGATTACTTTATTTTTTGTGTGTGTCTCCTTCTTCCCCCATCACCCCCTCAAAGTGGAGTCTACTCCATCTATGCAGACTCAAGGTAAAAATGATCCTTCACTATCTTCCTTAGATGCTTTAATTGGGCAATTTTACCTTACTATGGAAGTTACCTTATTTATTACTCTGTAGTGAAGAAGAGAAACATTCCAATCTTTCCATTTTCCAAATATACTCATTTCTACTAATAACTATTCCAAAAAGTAAATCAATGTCAAAGAGAATGAACATATTCCAATCAACTTAAAAATTTCTAATAAACATAAAAGATTATGCAAGTGTTTCGGTGAATTGGCAATTAGGAAATCACTGGTGACCAGAAAGTGGTTTTGCTCGGAACGAAAGCCAGAGCACAAGATATAGGCAAGGGAGTGGGTGGTACAGGCGGCAGGCAGCCAGCGCCAGCTGCTCTCAGGAGAAAGGAGACCGGAGCTCTGCAGCATGACCGTGGGGAAGAAAGGCTCCTTAGGAGGAGAGGAGCGTCCTTCTCCCTCTTTGCTAAGTCAAGACGAGGAGGCTAATGAAGAGTCTGTATTAAAAGGTCACGATCAAACAGTCAATGAACACATATAATATATAACATGGCAAGGTATGGAGAATTTGTAGAAGAACCAGACCGCTTTGGCAGAACAGTCATAATTGACGTGCCTCTTTTTCCTTAAATTGGTTATTTTGGTTGATCGACAGTTGCCTATAGTGGGAAGCCTACCTTCTGCTCCATTAAACAACACTGGTAGAACCTCGGTAAGGTTTTTAATCACGGAAGGAAGGTAAATAAGTAGGGCAGAGGAAAAATACCAGTTGGGGACCAAGTGATAATGATCTAGAAGAAGGCACAGTGAGTGATATAAGAAAACAGAGACAATGGGGAAAGACTGCTTAGAAATGTGCTGGAAGCTAGGAGAGAGGAGAAAAGCGGTATTGAGGTCTTACAATTCTCGGTGAAAGAAATGCAGTAACATTATTTAGATATAAATCATGCTATAGGGATTGCAGTCCTTAAAGTTCAGGCTTTCTCTGCAAGTGCCTTACTCTACTCTGTGTGATTTTTTTTTTTTAAATCCCCTCTGGACCTAGGTACCTAGAATTTTACAGCTCAGTATCACCCTCTCTTCCTTTAATTAATAAATAAATTAATTAATTTTCTTTGGATACATCTACAGAAACAAAATGAACATGCTATCATACATATAGTTCTGAAGACTTGCCAAATTTTTAACAGTTACACTGTTTATCCTACTGAAACAAGAAATGTCAATTTTATGCCAATTAATAAAATGACAAACTGTGCTGTTATGAACAAAGACTCTCTAAGGTGCTGGTTCGGGAGCAGGAGGGTTGGTGGTGGTACATGGTAACAATCACCTATGGAGACCGGTCAAAATATGCATGACAGAACCCCACGTTTAACTTCCCTTTCCTGTAATTTTAAGCTCCAGATTCTGAGTATAATAATCTTTGTAGGATTATTTTCAGTCTCACATTACTTCATGGCCATCATTTTTATTCATAATTTCCCTTAAGCATATGGTAGGTATGGGATAAGTTTAAGAATATGGAGTAACCTATAGAAATTAAATTCAAGAGTGCCTTGATATTTTTCTTTTCTAAATGAAGAACAACACAATCTTTTTGGCTAAGGGTTCCATCTAAATATGCTCTGTGTACTTTATATTCAAGTTTTAAAAGTGGAATGAAGATATTCTTTTAACCATGCTATAAATTAGAATTACGTTTTAGAGCTACTGAAAGGGTCCTTGTAGATTTAATCAGCTCTGGTGAATTCACTTCTGATCTTAGCTTTTAAAATGGCAGTACCGAATGAATCATTCTGCTGCTGCCTTTTTATCACCATGATTTCAAAAATGCACTTGTACGTTAATTATGAAGAACACAGTTTTCATTATAAAAATGATTTCTGTTACTGAATACGTAGCTCAGAGCAAAAAACAAATTTCCATCTGTAGTCTATATTTCTAAGTTTTTAGAGTCAAAACTCAATCTCCAGCACACTAAGATACAAAGCTTGTATCTTTGCTCTTTTCTAATCATCAAGAGAAAGCATAGGATGGAGGGTAAGAGGACACTGGGAAAGTGAAGAGACACAAAGACGAGCCCCACCAGCATTGTATAATCCCAAGAGAAACAAACTTTAAGTTTCAAGAAACAATTGCTTGCTGTCTGGGAGATGCTCAGGCATCAGACAATAAAGAACGGTCAACAGAGGCAAGAGGCCGCGCACGCTGCTGGGATTCCTCCCCGCTAATCCTCCCGCTCGAGTAAAAAGGCCAGATGTTGCCACCTCGCGTAGGGAGGCAGCAGAGCAAATTAGCTGCGGAAGAAGAAAGCCGCGGATATTGGAAAATTCTAATTTACCAGCCTCTTTAAGCCACACTGTTTTTAACATTAAGGACATCGGACTATGTCATTAAAATGGGCCTGTGCAACGGGGCAAAGGAGCTTTCCAATGTTTTCACATTTCACTGGCACATGAAATGTAAATATCAAGTATTCAGGTTTGACTGAAGCACATCTTCTATTCAAATAAAGTATAAGAAACATGAAGAAATACACTGAAGCTTACTATATAAAACATTTCAACACTCAACAAAAAGGCTTAATTGCTCAATTAAAGGTTCTGTATCTGTTATAGCTGGACTTTAAGTCTCTAAGCAGGAACACATCACACTGAAAAGTTGTGTCTGAATTTTGGGCAACTCAGATACTACTCAACTATGGTGGAGTTTGACAGAGTATATACTTCGAGACATGGCTACAAGTCATATAAAGAAAACTAACTTCCTTCAACCTGTTTAGTGGCTTCATCTGTACTTGAGCATTCTCTTACCCAGATGTTCTAATTCTATCAAAGTTTTCCTATCATTTGACAGCTTAAATTGTAAAGCTTTTTATAGTGTAGGAAGTACATAGGACGATGGTGATCATCACTAATATGTATGACTTTCTGACCTACTCCATAAAGGACATTGTTAACTATGGAAGCTTCTAAATATAAAGGACCATTTTACGTGTTTACATTTTCCATTGGCGTGAGGTTTTTTTCTCAAATTGATTCAGCGTGGTAGTTAAAAGACCTGATCTCAAATCCTGACTTTACCACTTACTACCTATGTGTTTCTCAGCCTTCTTTTCTTTATCTATAAAATGAGAAAAATGTACCTATGAGAATGTATGTAAATAAAGCACATAACTTAATATCTGGCACAGGAAAAGTATTCGAATATACATTAATAAACAGCTTCAAGTTCTTATACAAAACTGAAAAGGAATTTATTGTAAAATCAGGAGAGAAAGACTACAGGTCTTAGAAAGAGAGATCTAAGTAATTGGAATTTGCCCCTTTGATTCCTGGGAATCAGTGATTCTTTGATTATGTACACAGAGAATGAAAAGTGTAACTCGGGTTTTAGTGAAAAAATAAACCTAAGTTTGGTCCAAAAACTCATAATAACCCAGTTAACAACTGATACAATATTCATAGAACAAACAATAAGAGAATTCCAGTTTAGCAAAACTCCCAGCAATTGTTACCAGTGCCCAGATACTCAGCTTTGGGGGGAATGGAGACAAATTCTTCAAAATGGCTGTGCGATGCTAACACTATTAGTTGTTTTATATAATGATAATCATAAAGCAGATTTTATAAATCATAAAATAGATCATAATAGAAAGAAAAACTCTGATTTTAGCTATAATATACCAATTTTCCCCTCTCCAAAGAAAGCATTCTAAAATTGTAGCCTGTTTGAATAAGTAGATTAGAAACATTATTAAAAATTATGCTGGGAACCCATATAGATTTTATCCAAGTTAACAATGTATTTAAATATCTATGAAAATCCTTTGAGATAAAATTCACTATAAAATCAAAATAATTTCATCAAAGTCATAGTGGGCATATCTAAACACTGCACAGGTCTAAGTGTGACACTGATACTGCAAAGAAGAAATTAAGGTGAAAAGATGAGCTAAATATCTTATTACATTGTCCACGAGGTAGCTCAGCCTTTTAACATCTTTAGAGATCATGTTTTCAAAAGTCTTGTTTCTCTAAATTATCTTCATATGACCCTGACCCATTATCAGTTATAAAAATAAATTTAAACCCTTTTCACTCTTTTGTATAAAAATAATCTCAGACTTAGAGAAAAGTTGTAAGAAAAGTTGTAAGAACAAGATTTTTCCTGACTCATTTACTGTCATTATGTCCCATAAGCCCCAAATAGTCTATTAGCTATAAATAATATTATCCTAAATAATCCCAATTTAACAATGAAAGCTTTAAAATTAACAGTGATGTACTACTACCACATAACCCTCAGATCCCATTCAAGTTTCACCAACTGTGCCATAAATGTCCTTTAGCGCAAAAAGATCCAGTTCAGGATCACACATTGTAATTTTTCCCCCATGTTCTTTAGTCTCCTTCAACCTGGAATAGTTCCTTAGTCTTTCCTTGTCTCTCATGATCTTGATACATGTAAAGGTTACATGCTAGTTATTGTGTCCACTGGATCTTAACTTAGGTTTGTCTGCTGTATCGTTATGAGAACTTAGTTACACAACTTGCCCACATGTGATGCTGGGTTCTCGCTGCATTCTGTCAGGTAGCACACAAGTCTGATTTGGTCATTACTTAGACCGACGGATTAATGTGGTTATTGCCAGGCTTCTCCACTGTAAAGTGTTCCCCTTGTTTTTCTGTGTGGAGATACTCTGTGATTATACAAACATTCCATTCCTCATCACTGATTTTATTCATTTATTTATATACTTATCAATCTATGAATTTCTTTTACTCAGTGGGTTACAATTTATAATTGTCATTAGTTTGAAGCCAAAAGTGTCCTGGTTTGGGCCAGCTGGAGACTCTTCAAGCTGGCTCTGTATTCCGCTGACGTGTCCCCATCATCCTTCAAGTACTTCCACACTTTCTACATCTTAAGATGCCTCAGGTTCATCCTGGCCTTTCCCTGCTCCAGCTATAGGATCTGCCACATCTCTAAAGAGTTCTGCTTCCTATGTGACTCCTTTTCCCATGAGCCTCCTGCGACCACAAGCGGTGGGCTCGACTCTCATTTCTGGGACCTTCCTAACTCTATCTAGCTTCACGGTTTCCTTTCATTAGTGAGCATGGGAGATCTTCTCCAGAATATGAGAGAATGCTAAAGGATGATCAGTTGGTGAAGCTCCAAAGTACAGTGGTGAAGTGATTTAAAATCAGGCAAATTTA
This sequence comes from Hipposideros armiger, assembly GCF_001890085.2. Classification (NCBI taxonomy): domain Eukaryota; kingdom Metazoa; phylum Chordata; class Mammalia; order Chiroptera; family Hipposideridae; genus Hipposideros; species Hipposideros armiger. The sequence continues at coordinate 228,350 of NW_017731358.1, read as the reverse complement.
AGACTAGCAACAGGTATGATGCATCAAACTTTACCAATCTCTACAATAGTCTACCCTGTACTATTTTAGAATTATAGCAAAACTCTCTTGACTGCCTCTCTTTTCTAAATTCCATTAACTAACACACTATGTTCTAACTGAATATGCTACACTAGCGTATTCTGTATGATACAGTAGTAACTGTTAAACTTTGAAAGTTTTCTGGCTGAAAAGTATCCATGACCATATTCCCAAGTGTTAGACTGAAGAAAACCGGTAAGGAAAGGTACTCTCAAGATTGTTTTTAACTCATGGACAAAGTCACGGCTCATCTCCCTTAGTGTGACTGATGGATGAAGCTGAGTCACTGGTGGAACATTCGCTTCCAAGGACATTATCTGGTACATTAACGCGACCATAATTTTATATGTATAAAAGTAGTAAATCACATCAAGGGAGCCATATGAGTCCTTTCTCAGGAAAACCAGTAGGAGACCTGGCCCGACAGTGCACAAATATGTGTTAGTAATGCATTTTCTTTAATCAGATTGGGAATGCAAAGTGATGGGATTGTGCATGAGGCTCTATTATAAAACATAAGAAAAGACACATCGTTTTTTTAACCCCTTGAAAAGGTATATACTGGTAAAATACACTGAAGTACTTCACTGTCTGATAACTATGTCCTGAGGGATACAAAGGAAATACATTTGTATACATTGTGACACTGACATACCTCATAACAGTGCTAATTTAGCATAAAATTATGAAGCAGGCCTTCCAAATGTTTTTGAACTAATTCTCCTAACAACCCTATGCAATAACTATTAGAGTGATGTTTTTACAAACAAAGAAGCAATGGCTCTGCGAGATACCTTGCCTAAGATAACACAGCAACTAAACAGCAGTTCCGAGTTAAACATAGATCTTCTGTAAGTTAATACAAAGTGAATTATGTTGACAAAGTGACATGAAAAAAACTAAAAAGCAACAGAAAATGGAAATAAAAGTTAAAATGGGATGTGTTTCAAAAAAGATTAAAGAACAGAAGGAAAAACAGAAAGAAATGAGGAGCTCAGGTAACTAGAGCAAAATGAAGAGAGAATAAGATGACAAGCGACGGAGGACAGCACGCTTCTTAGACACAGGGTATAAAATAGGAAAACTGCCTACTCACTCAAATTCTCTAGTGATTGTATTGTAGTGATATAAATTCAGCTTAGAAACTGTTTTCAGATTTGAAAAGCTTCTGCCTGCTCAGCATCTGCTTTCTTTTAGACATCAGAAATATGAGAAAACTCACCAGATAGTAAACTTAAGTGTACACTGCAAGGAAAAATACTGTATTTCATGAAGCTGAAATAAGAGAAACCTGTAACGAGGTAAACTCAAACAGAAGCACCAATCCCTGGTATTTTTATTTTCATTTAATAACACTAATGTTTCGCTAACTTCCTTGGGTTTTCAAGAATCTAAGCAAATCTTAATATGCAATCAAAACATCTTAAAGCTAGGAACCTACCAGCATCAGGAAGGAACCAACTATCCCCTCAAAGTCACAAAGCGATTAGTAAGGCCAAGCTGGGTTGGGAGTGGCGGGGACACAAAGGGAGGGGCAGGGAAAGCCATATTGCCTCGCTTAGGTGCCACAGCCTGCCCAGGCTTAAGAGGGCGATCATATGGGGATGGACGTGGTCTGGCCCAGCAGCGGGGAGAGTATCTGCAGGGAGTGCAGGCCGGTGCAGGCTGTTGGAACACAAGTAGGATGAAGAGGTGTCTCCACAAAAGCATGGTCTGGCCTCAGGTGAGGGCGTCCTTGCGTGCGGGGTCGGGGGAAGGAAGAATGAGAAGGGCAAAGGGCAGACGTCTGGCATAAGGGTCAGAGCATGAGCTCAGTCCACAGCACTCAATAAAGAAGGGCAATCTGACAGATGATGTCGGAGCACAGATGAGGCAAAAAAGGTATGAACACAGGCTGAGGCCCTGTGGCGGTGGCCTGGAGTTGGTAACAAGAGCCGGAGCTGGGTGAAAGAATGTTTGTGCAGAACGGAGGGAACAGAGACAGAGACAAGTTTGGTTACATAAAGGGGGTCTGATCAAAATAAGTAAATATATTAGAATATTTGAAGCCAGGTTTCTGTCGTCAGAAAAAGGAATTATAAATATGGAAAAAAAGAAAACTAGAATAAACCTTATATTATTGGATTAAAATGGAAAGTATTGGTGTCAACTTCTGGTTTTCAATATAGACATATACACATGATTAGGAATAAAGATGCAAATACGTGTATATGTTTCTACACATGTACACGCACACACAAAATATTTACTCCTTAGCTCTATCCACTGAGAGAGTTTGGGAAAAGTGAGATTCCAATAACAATCTAGTTCCCAGCTCTTGATTTCTAAATACCATACTCCAAAAAAAAGAAAGCTGGGTCAGGGAAAGCACAAGACGAGCACAGAACATCTTGTTACAGGAAAGGACAACATTAAGACAACAGGGGCCACTTGAATGGGGTCTGAAATTAGATGTAGTAATGTATCAGTGTTAACATCCTGATTTTGATGGTTGCTAGGAGAAAATCCTTGTTCCTAAGAAACACACATTAAAGTACTTGGAAATGAAGGGGCTTCAAGTCAGCAACTTTCACTCAAATACTTCAAGGAAAAGAGTTCTTTGTATATATTTTTCTATAAGTTTGAGTTTGAATGGGTGAACAAATAAGTGGATATGGAGAAGATAAGAAGGCAGTAAGGTGAAAGGCAGAACGAACTACTTACTGAGGTCTTCAGCCAGTTGAACTCGTTTACCAGTAAGCAATTTAACCTTCTTCTCGCCGTCTTCAGCAAAATCTTCTAATACTTCTTTAACATTTTTCTCTAATCGTCTGACTGTTAAAAGTAAATAAAACACGTGAGGAGCTCTGTTTTTATGAATGTACAAGGATGATAAAATTAACAATATATGGAGAGTAAGTTCTTATTTTTCCCATCACATTAGATCTATTAAGTTTAGATTTTTCAGTTATTAGGAGAATCTCTATTGTTATACAGTACTTTTAACAACATAAAACTACTCCCATATTCTCAGAGAAAGTCATATTCTCAAGCCCTAACACATTAACAAAAGAACAGATTTCTCAAAAAAACCTGATACCTAGGAGTCCTTTCCCAACAGTTTTTGGGTAACGAAGGGAGATGCCTGGTATGTTGGGAGCAATGTTTTCAATTATGATTTATTTTCATTACTATTTTTAAGGCAAATAATAATTTCCGGTTTTTGAAATAAATCTATTTTAAAGGAAGTATTTTGGCATCATATTAAAAATGGATGTTCTTACTATTATTTTAGATGCCGAAATTAGAAAGTGGTCCCTCTGTGGCTTACCTTCAGTGTTTGTGAGCTGCTGTCGTAAAGTGTTTGCCGTGATAGCCAGCATGCGCTGTATTCGCCAGAACAGGACGACGTCATTGCATTCCAGCTGAAATAGTAGGTAACTAAGATTACCAGGTGCAGAGTTAAACATAAACTGGATCATAAGCGCAGACAACTACTAAAGTGAGTATCTATGTCTTAAGCTTTAAATAAACATTCAGATTTACCTAACACACATATTCCTATTGCAGGTATAAGTTGCTGAATCTTTTCTGCACAGGCACCATCAAATTCTGCATGACTTGTGTTCTATTTTTCCCACATCTATACTGTTTTGCTCTGATTCCAATGACAAAGCAAATAAACTTAGGAAGTACAGCATTTCGTTACCTTATAATATACAAGTAGAAATATATAGCACATATACCCTCAATTTGTAGTTAGTTTCAACGAACAACCATGTTATCTTAAATATGTCCTTAGGTTAACCTCTTTTCTTTGAGTGTGTACTCAAGAAATTTTTGAAATTCAGCTGTATATGAAAATAAATTAATGATATTTCTTAAAAAGAAGCTTATTCTGTAGAAATCTTCTCAACAATTAAAATTATACAAAAAACTTGCAACTTTTTACTTAGGTACATTTCTTTTAAGTTGCTGAGAATGCAAAAGAAAAGCATGTTAGGGGTCAAGATTGATTAATAGAGCTCTTGCAGAAGGATACATTAAAAAACATTTCTACAAAAGTATAACTATTACACTGTGTTGTACAGCTGAAACTAATTCTAAAAAATGTGTATTTCATAATAAAAAATAATTAAAAGAAAAAAAGGACTAGAAAAACAAAAAACATTTCTACTTGTAAGAAAATGCTCAAAATACATCAGTCTGCTGCCACCTAGAGGTTACTTTGTAAAATGTGATATTAAACTACTGACAACTGTCCCAAGAACTTTACACAGTTCTTCAAAAGAATTATTTAAAGCAAGGTTTTAGTGATATAAAGAAAAAATTACAATACAGGAAAACAGCACAATAAAAAATTGTTTTGCAGTATGATTTCCACTATGCAAATGGATAGTTTATACATACAACTGTGTATAGAAAGAAATGAACAGAAATACATAAAAATGTCAACTAAAATTACTTCTAGGTCAGGGATTATAAGTGACTATTCTCTTTTGTGTGTGTGTGTGCACACACGTGTGCACACACGCACGCACGCACACACACACACACGCACACAACACACCACACACACACACACCACACACATTTATTTATTGAAGTTACTTCCTACAATGGGAATGTATTATTTTCTAACATAAAAAAATTATTTCTTATAAAACAACTTAAAAAGAGGTTAAGTATTTATAGGCACACACAGTCTTATAGGAAGTGGGATAATGTGCATGTAAGTAAGATGCAGATACTACCAAAGTGGTAAATACCTTTGAAAGAAAAGGGTTAGGTTTATTCTTTGTAATTCATGCATACTCTTTCCCAAGAACAAAGGACTTAAAAATTAATGCTAAAGCTAAAGATTACTGTTAAGCATCTAAATAGATATCACTAAAAATTATTTCTCCTTGTTTTTGGAAACCTTACCTCAGAATCTACAAAATGCCTTTGGTAGTAATAAAAGCCTCTTCGACACAGGTTGCAATGGTTTAGAGCTGTTTTTAAGAAATGTCTTCTATAAACTTGGTGCCATGTGTCCTTAATCTTAAATGAAAAAAGATAACAAAGACAAAAGGGTTACTATGCACTCTTCGGGTTGATAAAACACATTCTGAAAAGACCTATGCAAAGCTTATTTATAAAAAAAGTGAATTAAAACCAATGTCAATGTTGTTATGCTATCAACCTTTTTGATCCATTAAAATGTTTTTCAAGTCAAAGATTAGATTTACTATTACGAGTTTATGTACTTCAAAATTTGCAGTGTTTTCAACAAGCATTGTCATTATATTCAGATAATCATCTTGCCGAGTGGACAGGGTATGGGGTTCACTTTCTCTAGTTAGAGATAAGAGTCCAAGGCAAGAAGAGGGTGTGAGCCTTGGACGCTGGCGTTACGCCATGTTCATCAACCCAACATTATTTCCTTTCTGATTATTAAATTTCAGTTACCTCGGTAACAGAACCCCCACCACGTCATTACTATGTAGACTGTTAGTGTTCAAAATTCTTGCACACCATTGTCCTTTTTTGAGCATAACAATAATAATAGTAAGTAGGTAAATCAGGTATCATCACCACCATTTGACAGATGATAAAAGTGGGTTCAAAGAGATTACATCAATTACTAAAGGTAATATTTACTAGCTAATGGAATGGAACTGTACTAGAATTCCCATCTCCTGACACCTAGTCCATCCACAATTCTTGTAATAGTGCTTTGTTACCTATTTTAAACGTCATAAAGTGCACTGAACAAAATGTCTCTTGGAAAAAACCTGAGATTTGCTTGCTCACAGAAAGTAATTAAGATACGCAGCCATTCATATCCTAAAATATTGGCCAAATCCCTCCTATTGTGTTAACCAAAGTGTCAACACTTAGTAGTCACATAAAGTTTAAAAATATCAAACTATCAAACTGAATACAACTTATTGAGAAGTAGGACCAATGTGGATACATTAAATCTACATTTAACTAATAATTTCACGTAATCATTAGTCTTAATTTCGTTTTCAATTTATAAATAATGCTAGATGTCAGCATTATTTGCTACAGCTTTAATTGCTTTGACTTTCACCAGTTTTCCTTTTTTGTTCTGACCTCTGGTGAAATTTAAAATAAGTATACTCATTTCTCAAATGCAGAAAACATAAATAGCAGATGATCTTTAAAATAATTTATATGTGGCTCTGAAATTTCTTATGATTGTTTTCCCCACTGGAATTACTTTTCTCATCGGGTTTCACTTAAGCTAACTTAAGCTAATATTAAACTAAGGTTTTGATTCCTAACTAGGGAACACAGGCCCAGAAAGAGTTTTTATGTTTTTTTTTTTTTTTAAATTTTCCCCAAATAAGCATCATGAAGGTAAGCAAAAAGTAGTCTAAACTGTAATTATTTTTATCTTCATATTTACTATAAGTGAGGAAAAATAGAAATAATAGCCCGAAGGCATTATCCAATTTAATAAAAACTTAACATTCACATTTTTCTAAATCCACTTATACCTGATTAAGGTACATTTGATTGGAAAAACATATATAAAAATGAGCCACATTTAAACAGAAATTATACTTTGAAACCTGAAACAGTGTAATATGGTAGAGATCTGGGTGGGATGGGGGCGTGGGGGGGTTCATCCCCTTTTTCCAGAACTAACTGAACTTGCCCAGGTACTTCACTTTTCTACATCTCAATTTGCCTATTTACAAATTAAAGCGCTACACTTAAAAAGCAATAAAATAAAACTTCTACTCTTTATACCATCAAAATGAGTTTTTACTGTCAGCAAAAGTACACATGATCAAAGTCACATCAAGCACTTAAATATATGCACTTAAATATATAACACATGAGAAGTAGTAACATTTACTACAAGAAACAAAGATTAACGAAGCAAGTTCATGCTTTTTGGCATATTATTACCAAGCTTGGATCTACTGCTACGCCTCGGGATTCAAGATTCTTTCGGACTGTGGTTATCTCATCACTTGCAAGATAAGCTGGGTGTTCCTCATTGCATTTCAACATCTTCTCTAATTCATTCTTGGTTTCATTGTGAACACACTTTAAAATGTTTAAAAGATGAGGTTTAGTTCATGATTTGTTTGGCATACTTATAAAAACAGAGTCCCAATTTTTATAAATATATTGCTATTGCACATGAGGTGATACAAGCTCAATCACAACAAACAAGAAAGAACATAGTGCCTTGGCTTATAAATACAGTGCCACTGGCTTATGAATGCAGAACAACCTGGAATTATTAAAGGGGGGTGGGGGAGAAAGAAGAAAAAAAAAGAATTAGCCCATTTGTTTTATTTCACTTTTGCTAAAATATCTTACTGTCGAAGTTACAGCACCAGGCACCTTACTATATATGCTTTCTTGACTTTAGGGTATGATTTTAGTCTAGGAAAAAGTACCCTGAATACCTGGGAAGAGATAATGTTCTATAAATGCCTCATATCTAACAACTATATAGAAGACTGTAAGGACTTGTGCCTGTTGACATGTCTCTTTTCCGATAAAATAAACATAAAATTCATAGTTTGATTTTTTTAAGCCTTTTAAAAAAAATTGTGCTTTAGACTGCTTCTGTGAGGTGCCTATCATTCTTAAGTTCACTTCCAGTCTCTTCTCTATCAATGTTCATAATCTTTCACCAAAGGAGGAAAACATATACATACTAGTGATAAGTTCAAAAATCAGATTCTTATACAGTGTCAAATTAAGTGTATCTTTTCATTTTTCAATCCTTCTTTCAAAATTGCACAGTAGAAGGAAATAGCTTCAAATTTACTGATTACTGTAAATAAATTACTACCACAGCACTTAGCCCGAACTGTACCAAGCTACAGAATCTGAGTATTTACACAAGAATAACACTTAAACACAAATAATTGGCTTGTAAATGAATCTGCTAGTTCCTAATCTCTGAAAACATGACATTTTAGAAGAAACATTATTTAATAAGAAGAAATTTCACTGTTTCCTTAAACATCTGCTATTTTGTCTGCAGTAGGAAGGAAATCTCTAAATATGATATTCTCCAACTCTTCCTGTCCTGTTTTCACTTCCACCTGTCCACCTGTCCCCACCTCACTTGGTCTTCAGGCCAACACTACTCTCCCAAATATCCTAACCAAGATCTGTGTTAGTTCAGCTCAGACAAGGTGAGAATGTTTCAAAGGGATGGATTTTTCCTAGAAAACTAAGGAAAAAATAACACTACAAAAGCACAAAAGTTTTCAGAGCATGGATTTCTCATCTTTAACACAGGACAATCTTAAGTTTCTATTCCTGCTAAATCCGGTCACTCAAAAAGGCAGGAGGGGGCCAGCGGAGTGGCGCGATGGTTAAGAACTGGCTTGGGACGCCAGTGGGCCCCGGTTCAGATCCCACATATGAGGGCCAGTGACACTGCCCTCTACAAAAAATAAATAAATAAATAAATAAATAAAAAGGCAGGAGGATCTGTTACAGTTACCCTAAACTTGCAATGAGACCTGGAGATATTCTTAACCTTTTCTACGATCTGTTTCTTACTGTAACCTCTCGGTCTAGAACAGTGGTTTTCAACTGGGAGTAGGAGGGTTGGAAAGGTTAGAGAAGAACTTGATTTGAACTCGATTCAATGAGTCTGACGCGAGCCTTTGTTTTAAAAAAGAAAACAAACACTACACGATGGAATATTATTCTGCCATAAGAAAAGATAAAATAGTGCCATTTGCGACAACATGGATGGATCTTGAGATCATTACGCTAAGTGAAATAAGTCAGACAGAAAAAGTCGAGAACCACATGATTTCACTGATATGTGGTATGTAAAAACTGAAAACAACAAAGGAACAAGACAAACAAAGGAAGAAACAAAAATTCATAGACACAGATAATAGTTTAGTGGCCATCAGAGGGTGCGGGGGTGTAGATGAGGATAAAAGGCATCAAATACACGGTGATGGAAGGAGAACTGACTCTGGGTGGTGAACACACAACATGATATATAGATTGATGTATTACAGAATTGTACACTTGAAACCTATGTAACTTTACTAACAATTGTCACCCCAATAAACATGAATTAAAAAAAAAAAAAAAGAAAAGAAAAACAGACCTATACAAACATGTCCCCAGACAATTCTGATGCCCTCGCCTCCACACTCTAAATTACGGCCTCTGCTCTAAAGTAGACTGGGCCTTGCATGCTGCCCTGAACCCTGGAAGGTGAAGGCTCTTCTCTGAAGGGTTCCCATATTCCTCTTCTAAGCGGCAGCTATTTGCATTAACCTTAAAACCAATTCCTCTGCTTCTCTTGAAGGGATCTCCTATGAGTTCAAGTTCCTGAGAAAAATAACTTACAAACAGAAATCCTTTCTGAGAGTGCTTGGCCAAAGCACATTTACCATAAAATTGATAAGTTCTGTTATCATTAATTGTTCTGGGGACTTTAAGCCTAATTTCACTAGGCCTTTAAGGTCAGGCATCATTTTTCTTTGGAGTTTATTTGCCTTACACTGGTTTTTTCCAGTCAAGGCCTCTTCCTGTCTCAAAATCAGAAACCTCTGATAGATCCCCTAGAAGTTCTCTTCTGACAGACCTCTTCCTCTCAGCCCATCTGTAGAGCAAAGATAACTGATAAACCCTGAACACAGGAATAGTCCAGCCACTGACTCTGTCTACTTCTGAAGATTCTCTTCAGCGACTCCATTTTCAATAAAAAATCATATCAGAAAAAAGAGGAAGACTGTCCCTTCACTATTTTAAGACAAATTGGGACTCACATCTGATAGACAGCTTATGAAACAAGAAATGCATGAAATTAGGAAAGATAGGGTATTGATTATATAATTTCCTCTGTATTTAAAATGAAAACAAAAAATAAGAAAATGGGAATAATATGTGATCCAGTAATTTTTTTCATTCTCTTTATCTCCTCTCTCAATATTTCCATATCTTTGTCTCCTTTCTCTAATCACATGGATTCAGAAACAAGAAAAAAAGTGGATTGGATGCCACCTCTTTTTCTTATTCATTAGTTCCTTTATTTATGTATTCTATTTCTATATATTATTTATACGCTTTTTATCTAAGGAATAAAGAATGAGATAGTCGTGTAATGCTGAATGCTAGATGGGAAAAAAAGCCATAACAATAGGGAATGAATAAAAAGAGTGGGGGATGGGGACTTTAATGATTTACACATTTTCCCTCTTACTTGCAAAGTCATTTATTCTTGCCTTTACCATTTTATTCTTCTGAAGGGCTCATTAAATGTAAATACATGAATTCTACAATTCTGCCTCCTGTCTGAATTTTTATACTTATTTTGTGAACACAGGAGCAAAAATTGTAAATGAATAAAATCATCTGAATAGACCACAGAAAAACCCAGAGATAATATAATAGAATGAAGTTTTAAAAAGTTATATCTTTTAGGGTTGGCCGAGTGGCTCAGTTGGTTAAGAGCTCGCTCAAGAGTGTGAGCTTTGAGCAACAGAGTCACTGGTTCGATTCCCACATGGGCCCGAGCTGAGCTGCCAACAGGTGGCAGGATGGCTCAGCTAAAAAAAAAAAAAAAAAAAGTTATATCTTTTATTTTAATCATACTCATTTTACATCCTCTGAAATCCTTATCATTCTTTTTCTTCTTTTTATAACTTTAATCTTCATTTTACCTCAAATAAGGGAATTGAACAAAGAAATCCACCATAAAGGAGGAGTGTTTCATTTCCCCTTTCTTTTAATAATACAGCTATTTCACTTAAAAAAAACCTTTCACTCATAGTTTACTGTTCATTTTAAAGATTCATTATATTTTAGAAAAGTTGACATAAACATTTGAAATTAGATTGGTCTGGAGGAATGCAAAGGTTATATTTTAATGCTTGAATAAAAATTGACAAAATTACATCATTTGTATGATTACATACAAATCATAAGACCAGAGATTTGTTTTTTACCTGTTCTTGGGTCCGATTCTGCCAGTATAACCACCTCTTTTTCCAGTCTGGACCCACCATGTTTTCAATTGCATTTTCGGCTAAAAAAATTTTTTAATTTTTATTAATTCATCAAGAATTTTATCACTTACCAAGTACATAAACTATAACTATAATAGTAATATTCTTGCTCTCTTAACTACTTCAAAGTGACATATCAATATAAAGTTAGTTGAAGTAAAAAAAAATTATATAACTATATGATTGATAGAGCACAAATATAAGAATTTAATTATATGTTTAGAATCTATAAAAAGTACAATTGCTTATAAAGTTCTAATAAGTATAGTAGCAAACACTAAAATAGTTTAAATTATAGCTTTTTAGATTATGAATACATAAACATGTGTCCAATTTATTTAATATTTTTGGTAGTTACTAAGCAGTTGACTGAAAAATCCCACAGATAATATTCAACTATAGTATTAATGACAAAGACCCTAAAATATTAATTTTTTTAACAAATGTTCACTGAAATTGGATAATTTCTTCATCACTGGGAATACTCAAAATTCAATAATCTGTGTCCCTACTTACTATCCTTGAGACGAGCCTGAAGAGCCTCTTCCATAAAATAAATAGCTGCATCCCACTGCTGTTTATCAGATATGGACCGGTCTTCTAAAGCATTGTGTTGAATAACCCTCTGAAACAATAAAGAAAAGAAAACAGCTAATTTGATTTGTGTGTTATCATTTAGTAATTTTACTCAAATTGACAGCTTAGCAAATATCCAAAATAACAGATATACCTAACTAAAACAACATAAAAGTATGTCCCTTCCACAAAAATGCAGGACGTCTTATTATCTGCCTGCTTATTTGTCTGAAAAGCAAACTGGATATTTTCTTCTAGCCCAAATTAAATGAGCTGACCATCTCTAAGATCATGGGCAGGGGAGGCAGGGGGGGGGGGATAGTACACATTTAACTACGTAAAATTCAACACCCAGAACCCTAGTTTTCAGGAGTTAATGATTCAGATAATCTCTACCTCTCTTTTGCCATATGACCTATATATCAGCATTTTCAAAATAGAGAGCAGAAAAAAACACACCATTATCTCACTGGTAACAGCAATGAAAAATGTAATGGAGGGAAGTTTAAAAGGTCTAAGCAACCAAAAGTAAATGTCAGTTATTTATTCTAAGAAAATTAGTTTCCAAATTTTGTAATTCTTGAATGAATGAATGAAAATGACACCATTCTTTCAGAAAGCCAGTCTCAACAAGGCATCTAACAAGAATATAGTTTTCAAATATGAAGACAAATATTCCTTCCAAAAACATTACAATTACGACCAGCCCATAGTCAGATATGCATTTTCCCAGAAAACTGCTTCATCTTATCCTTCAACAGTGCCTCTCATAACTGTCTGAGCAGAGCATGTGCTTAAAAAGGTTTGATTATGGTGATGAGAATGTTCTACATAACACAAGGTTTATCAGGTGGCGGAGGTCAGGAGCCAGGCTTCTTAATTAGACAGAATTCAGCTTGTATCCTAGCTTTGCCAACAACAATAATAGGGCTGCTTAAGAACTAAATAAAATACACAGCAGAATTTCTGGCACCTTGTAAGCATTCAATAAATGGTAGTTAGCGTTATGATTTTAGGAGTCTAACATTTTATGACTCAAATCCACTGAAAACCAATGCATCTAAATTCATTACCATAGATGGTAAAATGAAAAGCAGTTATCCTCTATCAGTTTATGTTAGTGGATGGCAATTTGTTGAAGTTTACAAGAAGCCTGTGTACGGAGAAGTGAAGTTTGGCATTTTTCTGAAATGATAGCCAAAAAAAAAAAAAAAATAGCAGAGGGCAATTATAGGAGAGCAGAGAAATATCAAAGGGTCAATTACAGATTGTAAATCCATTTCTTTTATTATTTTAAATTCAGAATCTAAATAGTCACATAAAAATAGTCTCCTATAAAAGGGTATCAATTTGAGAAACTATATAAATATACGAGGCTGATGCCCTAATATACAAACGACATACCAAGCTGTCCTCTGCAAAATCATTCCACTTGTGGCGTTTAATGCTTTCTTCCTTAACAGCCTCTTTAAGTTTATCAAATATGTCATCATGCTCTTTTCCTTTCGGTTCTGTCATGAAGCGGGAAAATTCTTCTTGTAGGGTTTCCCAAGCAACCTAGAATTATTTAAAAGAAAAAGTTGTATTTATACTATACACTTTTACTTAATATGTAACATGAAAAATAAACACACACATTAAAATCAACTAGATGTGATAAACCAGCTTATCAGAAAATACAGACAAAACCACATTTGAAAAAAAAAAAAAAGTCGGCAAATACAAACTCTGGCCTGGAGAGCCTACAGTGGTAGCTGGTAGGGTAGATTTGACCTCCTGATATATTTTGCTAGTTTTAAACTTTTAAAAATTAGTAGCCAGTATTTAAAAATTAAGAGGCTTCACACACAAATCTATACTTCTGCCTCTCTTGAACTATCTGACAACACGGTACCCTCATTCATACACAGCAGCACCTGCTGAGCTGAACAAGAGCTGCCCCCTTTAGTTGAGGTATGCACTCTGGCCAGCCACCAGACTTAGTTCACTTATTTCATTCTGTACAATACCTGAACTTGCCTGTTTCTGCCACACTGTGAAAGGCTTAAAACTTCTTAATGATTTAGTCTCCTTCATATCTTTACATTTATGCAAATATATGAAACAATGCACCAACAACTTTCAAACATAGCTGAGCATTATGCAGCCTTGTATTACAGTCAACTCCTAATTACCTGAACAGTGAAAGGAGGAGCGGTGTCCAGAGTAGCTAAGAACAAAATCTACTTAAGATCAAGTGGGCGAGTTAATGCTGTATGTTATATTTAGCCTTCTTCATTTTAAACGTTAAGACATCTGGCATAAAGAAAGGTGACTGTCCAAGAATACACAGAGAGGTATTACAATCGATGTTTGCAGCCCTTCAGCAGGTCCACATCCTTCTACCACAGCCAGGTGTGTAGGGGAAAGCAGCAGGAGACAAAACTATTACTGTTTTTAGGACCACTTCTCCTGTTTGAACCCTAGGATATAAAAATACCCTATTAGGAGACAGGGCCCAGAAGAATATTAGGACCAGAGGGGCGGAGAGCTAGTAAAGTAGTAGCAGCAGCTCTATGTGCAGCTTAGGTAGAGCGGCTGTCAGAATTCCTGGAAAGGAAGGCTTAAGGAACTGAGAACAAAGGAAGAAGCTACGACCGGAGCAGGATAGGAAAGGGGTGAAGTACACCTGAAAAATCAGAAACAGACATTTTGTTTCTAAGGTAGGTATGAAAAATTATTTTTTAACACTGATTCTAATTTTGTGAGCACCCTCACACAGAAGCACAGGACACACTGACTCTCAGCTAGAACAATCATTCTCAGAGTAATATGCATGGCAGATCAACTTGAACTACGGTCACCATCATCATAACAGCAGCTGGCATTTACTGAGCAGTTACCAAGGACCAGGTATTGTCTAAGTATTTCACATATATTAACTCATTTACTCCTCATAACAATCTATGAGGTAGGCAATATTATCATTCCTATTTTACAGATGAGACAACACAAAGTTTAAGCAACTAGTCCAAGGATGACCCAGGTGCTAAGTGGTGGAGCCAAGATTCGTGAGTAACAGAAATGCATTCTTTAAGGGACCTTCTTATACTTGTAATACCAGTCTAACCTTCTGGCAGGATCTTAACTAAGGAAATGATTATTTAAGTATAATTGAGCCTTGCAGAAAATCACTAAATTAAATGTTTCCTCGATTAAACATTTTTCTTATGAAATCTCTATCCACAGAAATAAGTAAAAAATATTTCACATTCAAGCAAATGTTGCTGGCTTTGTTCAATGCTATCTGTGGCTAGCATTTGAAAGAAGAACCAACATCCTCAGACCAACACCATACCAATTAGTAAATTTTTTAACAGTAGTAGCTGGTAGCAGCATTAAGGTAAATCCCAACACAAAATGAGAAATAAAGAATAAATGGAGGATAAAGACCAAAAAGAAAGATAGTGGCTGGCATGGGCTTAAAACCTAAAATTCACAGCTCCTACTCCCTTCAGATAATGCTTCTTACCCATTTAATTAAATTATATCCTAACCTCTACTGCTTTATTAGGAAGCTGTTTATCAGTCCACTGTTTAAGCTTGATATCCACTGTCGTATTAAAAGTGCCTGAATTCATGGTCTGTGCAGCTGGAAGATAGATGTTTTCAATCACATGAGTTGATACTCTTTCCCACAAAGATTGCTGAAGGATTTCCTCCCTGAAATCAAAAACAGTTTCAAGAACACCAAATTTAAATATTAAGTTTTTAAAAAAGAACTTTATTAAAGTATCATTAACTTACAAGAAATAGCATATATTTAAAGTTTTGACATATGCACACACCTGCGCGTTACCAGTCAAGATAAAGGACTTATCCATCATCCCCAAAAGCTGCAACCACCGGATCTGCTTTGTCACCACAGATTAGTTTGTATTTTCCATAATTTTTTATAAATGCAATCATACAGCATGATATTTTGTCTGTCTTCTTTAGCATAATTATTCTGAGATTTATCGATGTTGGGTATACCAATATTTCACTTCTTTTTATTGCTGAGTAGCACTCCATTACATGAAATCTGTTTATTTATTTGCTTGCTGATGGTCATTTGGGTTGTTTCAACCAGTTTTGTCCATTACAAATAAAGCTGCTATGAGCATTCATGTACAAGTCTTTGTACACACTTATGCTTTTGTTCCTCTTGGGCAAATGTCTACAAGTGGAATGGCTGGTCATATGGTAATTATATATTTAACTTTTTAAAATATTGCCAAACTGTTTTCTAAAATGGTTGGACCGTTTAACATTCCCAATAGCAGAGTATGAGAGTTGCAGAATCTCAGCATCTTGCCAACTCCTGGTATAGTCCTTTTAATTTTAGTCATTCTAATAGGTTTATAGTGGTATCTCATTGTGGTTTTAATTTGCATTTCCCTAATGACTAATAATAAGCATCTTTTCATTGGCTTACTTGCCAAATATTTATACATACTTTGTATGTATTGACTGTGAAATGGAGTCCAAGGCTGAAAACTTCTTGGTATAATTTTAACAATTTATCAGACCATAGCACAGAGCACAGAGACATTATGGGATATTGCTAGGTAAAACTGTTCAACACTTCATGATTAAGGTAACAATATAAAAGATGCATAATCAAAAGTTGAAAATTCAGCCTTAAAAGACATCTTACATGACACAGA
>NW_017731358.1:206518-208318 GCF_001890085.2 Hipposideros armiger | reverse complement strand
CACAAGGAATTTGTGAATTAAAATATAACTGTGAAAATCTCAAGGCTATTTATAGATAGCTTACTTGAGGGACACGGAACCCACTTTGGTGACAGTGCCCCATGCCAACAAATCTGAGTGCGCCCAAATTTACACACAACAAACTGAAGGTGATGGTTTGCCTTGAAAGAGATTTGCATGAGTATTTTCAAAAGGGTACATTTATTTACTATTTTAAACAAATCTCAAATAAGGTTCAATTTGAAATACGATTTGTACAAAACATACTAAAGGTAAAGAAAAGCCTAAGATGAATCAAGATTTAAAAAGAGCATGGAGAAAGCTATCTTTCAGAGTATCTCTTCTGACACATACTTAATAAATAAATAATTTATTCTACTTAAATACTTAATTGGTTAGACTAGAATGGTGGTTAGATACTTTTATGTTCTTGCCTATTTTACTAAGTGTTTTGGGTAGTGAGCCAAGGCTACCATAAATCAGTGCTTTATCAATCCAAATTTTAGTACTTCATTATAATTCATCTAGTAAAGTCTTTGAGAAAAGGTCAAATACTCACCAATGTTTCGGTGTAACCTGGCTCAGACTGATAACTTCATCGAGGATTTCATTTTTAGCTTTTTCGAATAGTTCATTCTAGGCAATATAGATCCAAGTTAGTAAGATTTTCATAAGACAGTCAATTTGCCCTGTCATGATTTTCAGGAATAACTAAAAGGAAGGTCTCTGAGAGGCTAGTAGGATGAGCTTAGGTTTGAAGCACGGAGGACCAGCAAATAATGCTCTTCTATTCTGGTCTCTTTTTTAGGAATGTCAATATTCAGACAAGGATAAAGAAACTGACATAATGTCTACCTTATTCACTTAATTCTGAATGCAGTTTTTCATATAACATTTGTTCAGATAACATATGTTATGTGAAAGTACCAATACACATTAATTTAGTGTATTAGTAAATTGATGCTGTGTTTTACAACTGATGGCATTTTAAAATCAAGGAAAACCAGGATTTGAATCCCACTAAATTAGAGTATATTTTCCCACAAATGCTGAAAAGGAAAAAAAGTTGATATACAACATTTAAAAGTTTATATTACATAAATACATTAATTCTATAAGACATTAGAAAAATATTCTTCATCTTCTTGGAAAATATTTTAAACACTTGTTTTGACATTCTATGATCCCTAATTATTTTTTAATATTATGAAAGAAATAATTTAAATTATTGTAGAAAAGGTAACTTCTCCTAGAAATGTATTTTTGCAGCTCTAAATTAGTAATCATGGTCAAAATCAAAGCAATTTAGCTTATCAGATTTTTCTCGTCAACATAAATTTTGTTAAGAGCACAATATTAAATTAGATATATACAAAATACATGAGGTACACAAGTATTACCCGGTCAAGTTCTCGTAGGCGAGGATAGTTATTCTTCCACTCAGTTTCAAGGTTAAAACGTGTTGCTGAGGAAGAAGAAAGATGTTCTAGTTTGAGGATTCTTTCTTTGCAATGACTAAAGGCTATCTCGTGTATCTTCTGCATTAAGTGAATATCTGAGTGCGCAGCTATGGCTCCTCAGTACTCTGGGCTCTCCACATCTCAGAATCTCATGATTGCAACAGTTTTTCAAACTAACCTCCTTGACTGTAGTTTCTCCATTTCCAATACACAAAACACACAGCTGAAGCAGTTTGGTACAGTAGCTAAGAGCACGGACTCTAAATTCATATCAGATTCAAACCCTAGGTCTATCCCTGTATGACACTGGTGCATTACTTAGGTAATTTACTCTGTGCAT
>NW_017731358.1:191313-205193 GCF_001890085.2 Hipposideros armiger | reverse complement strand
TGTCAATATCTATACAGAGATACCTCTCTGACATCCCAGCCCCACTCCAACTTTCCCCAATACTATAAGAGAAGTGTGTACATGTATTTGAAAATGTCAGTGCTGATTTTTAAAAATTGCTTTACAAGTAAAACAACTTCAGGGGTGTCCATGTTGTCTTTCATCGCCCATGCCCCAAGGGATAGTTTACTATACCAGCAGCACGTATTGTACCATGTGACAAATTGCTCACAATTCTGTCAGATGTTGGAGGACTTCCTTATTAGATAAAGATCACCATTTGGAAAAAATTCTGGAAATTCAATGTTAAACTGATAGCTATAAACAAACTTTCAGGTGAAAACAGTTTAAGCTACTCCCTCAGTACAAAATCTTTAAATACTTAAACAAGGTACCTACTTCAGAAGTTTTGAATTCTGAAAAAATTCTTCTTCATAGTCTCTTATTGCTTCAATGCTTTCAGAGCTGTTTCCTAGGAAAAAGATGATGGTGAAGTTCTCACTAAGAAAATTAATATTTATTATTTGAAAACAAGAAAACCTTCAATTATAATAATCTATCTTTGCATACCTTTTCCTGTTACAACAGCAAAATAACCTAGAGCTTTCATTGGGAAGAGTTTTCCTTCAATTATCTGCTGAATCTATTTTTAAAAGTGAGAAAAACAAATGTGAGATGTAGGTTTACATAATTTTTAAAAGCATAATATATTATTTAGAGAGTAAATTTAATAATGTAGTATATGTTCATCTAAATATATAAATCTGTACAAAAGTACAAAAATGTATTTCAACTACTACTTGAGGAAAAAATAAATACATTTATTTTAGTATATTAAAAAATGTATTATTAAAACATCAGTACCAAAATTAAACTTGGAATGATGCGTACGATTTTAGAATCAAGCTTTAATTTGAATTTCTACTCTGCCACTTACTACCTATGTGGCCCTAAGTACGCTACCTAACTTTTTCAAAATGGTTGAGAAGATTATAGGAGATGATATGATACTTAACACAGTACCAGGCATGCAGAAGACTAATAAATGGTAGCTGCTATAATTATTTCCCCATACTCTTCTTCAAATATTTAAATTCTAACCAAGTTGGACTGTCATTTTTACTTTTTTTTTTTTAAAATATTTGGATCCACTGGTTCTCAACTCTTTTAGGGTCAAAAATTGTTTTCTAAATGTAATAAAAACTATAGACTTTGTCCCCAGAAAAATGCACTTTTGCACAGAGATCTATCACTCACACATAATGTAAAAGAGTTCCTGCTCCCAGAAGCCCATTCAGATGAATACTTAGTGATGTAAGAACCCCTCCTCTAAGACAAGGTACATCCTTAAGCTAATGTGGAAGCTCTGGTATAAAAATGGACTGATGTAAGCTTCAATTGGATTTCAAAAGAAATACCAACTTACTATCCTAAGGAAGAAGAAAAAGAAATGAAAGGAATGAAGAGAGATGGAAGGAAGCACAGAAATCGGCTTCTACCTCACTTTTCCCCTTCTCGATATCAGGACAAAAACTGCCTTATGGGTGAAGAGGGCATTATCCATAAAATAAGGCACAGCACAGGTTACGGAGTTAAAACAGTTAACACAGTAGGCCTAAGACTGCTGTCCTTAGAAAGGCCTGCTTGTCCTCTGCTGGAATCTGGGAACTTAACTGGTAAACAATTCCCTACACTGATATAAAACTTTCCCTGAATAACAGTAGCTTATTGTACAAGCAACACGGTTTATACTGAACATCTGCTTTTGTTTGGGCGTCTGGAGTTCGGGTACTTGAGGGTGCCTACATGACCAGCCCCCAATAAAAATCTTAGGTGCTAAGTCTCTAATGAGCAACTTATTGCTGGAGGGATAAAGTGTGTCTGTTGTGACTCTACTGGGTCTTAGAAACCTGAGCCTGGTTTTTTCCTCCAGATGTCATCTCTTGCGCCTTTTCCCTTTGTGATTTTGTTTTGTATTCCATAACTGTAATAAATCTTAGGTGTAAGTATGCCTGTGTGCTTGAGTCCTTGTAGACAATTAGTAAACCTAGGAGGAGTCTGTCTCGGAAACCCCTGACAGAGGCGCAGTCCCAGAAGTTTCAGGTGGTAAGTAGAGAAATTCTAAGCAGTAGCACGAGGGATGGGTACTTATTTTTCCCATGGGAAATAAAGATATAATAATAATAATAATAATAATAATAATAATAATAATAGTAACAAGAACAGATGACAGCCACCATGTATATAACATAATGCCGAGTACTATTTCAACCACTTTCAAACAAATATTTAACTCATTAAACCTTCACAACTCATGAGACAGTACCATTAATATCTTTATTTCCAATAGATGAGGAAGCCTAACTCACTATGAAAGTTAAATAACTTACCCAAAGTTACACAGCTAGCATACAGTAGAGCCAGGATTTGAAACCAAGCAATCTGGCTACAGATTCTGCACTCTTATGCCTTTACAATTAAGTAGAGAGCATGTCCTAAGTCAAGACTTGAACCCTAATACGATACACAATGTTACCTTGAAATAAACCTGTTTCCCTATTACAAGAGGGACAGAGAAGGAACAATGAACAAACACATGTACAGAAGTCAAAGTCATAGAATTCAAAAATGAAAATGACCCTAGAGATCAATTAGGTAGTAGGCTGGATTGTGCACTGACTGGATGCAGAAAAGTAACAAGATTTGCCCAAGGACACACCCAGCTGGTGGTGGAGCACAGGTAAGAATGCTAAGGCCGGGCACCCTTCTCTATTATAAAAATCTGCTATAGTTTTTGCTCATTTAGGAACAGTAATGTTTACCTGCAAAAAAAAAACTTGGCACACATTAAGGTCCAAAAGGAATCTATAGTGTCACTAGTTTTACACTAACTTACGAACATCAACTAAAAAAATAAAATAAAATAAAAAAAGAAACACCACAAATGAGGTTAAAGATTGTCAGTGTACAAAATTATTTAAATTAAATTAGAATATGCAACATTAGCAGTTTAAGTATTTCTAAAGCACAGTAACTCGAATTATGGCATTTTACAATGCCTTAAAATTGCACTTAATTTACTATAACTTTCCAATACTATGTTTCCTTTGTTTCCAGTGAGAACCAAGAAAAAAAATCCTACCATTACTCTCTGATAATGTATTCCACAGGATTTTTTTTCTTTTTTTTTTTTACAACCAGTCCCTGTCATAGCTGGAGCTTGTATAAAGAATTTGTTCTCTCACAATAAAGAAGTTGCCCTCACCCTGCTTGGACTAGCCACATTTTTCTCTGCCAGGTCTACTTTGGTCAAAACAAATATTGTCCTTCTTCCATGAGGATCCATTTGACTGACCAAGTCTGTAACAATGCTGCGTTCAGCATCTACCGATCCATCTGAAAAGAGTTGAAAAATGACACTGTAATAATTGCCAAGTGGATTTTAAAAACTTCTACAAGCTACATCCTTGTGTCTATCCTACAGTAAGGAAAACTTTAATATGCATATATCTTAGTTACAAAAAGAAATTCTAGCCAATAAAAATTTCTATGATGCCTACAGTGAAATTTATCAAAATATTCCCAACTTCAATTTTATTTGGTAATAAAATGAATAAGACAGGGCAAAACATATTTATCTTGTATATTTATGTAACGTGCATATTTGAGCAAAGCTTGGATTGCTAAAAAAAGAAGCATATTAGTGCAATTAAAATCTTTTGATAAGATTTACCTTGAATACATAGTATGATGGCATTAGGATTCTGCATATAAGCTTTGCTGATACTGAAAATAGTTTCCTTTGTGTCAGGAGCCATGCCTGATGTCACAGTCTTAAAGAAAAAAGGTTTTAAATGTCATTATAAATGTTTTCCACAGTGGGCATAAGATAAATACACATTTTGTACATACTTACATTAATCACACCTGGTAAGTCAACAAGCACCATCCTCTGTAGCCCAGGGCCTTTCACGTTTAAGGATATGGTCTGTTTAGAGGAAAAGCAAAACAAACTAATTTTGGGGGAAGTTTGTTAGGAATTCTTTGGTGATACATATTCTGAAAATTCTGTATCTCATTCACTCAGATATGGTGCTCAGAAAAAAAGTTATTCTTTCATTCCGATCCTAAAAGTAATATTCTACAAAACTACCCACAAAATGTTACATTATTTGAAATGTTAAAAACAAAACTATGTTATCTTAGATTAGCTGCATAAACATCAACACCAATATTATGGTTTATTTTAAATCATAAACATTGGATTCCCATAAAACATTGTTGAAATGAATTGCAACACTTACCTCAGGGCTAACAGTACAGCCTTCTTTCACATTTTTCCTCATTCGGAGTTCTATTTCATGTCTTAATGCTGCAAGCTATGAATGGAAAACAACAAAATCCTAAGGAAATCTTCAGTTAACCAATATTCCCTTCAGTTGTCTTTTACAAGCTTACACAGGTTATGAAGTTACACAAATGAACGTCGTATGAATTCTACTTACGTCTTCCTCTTTGGTAAGATCAAACTCCCGAGAACTGTCTTTAAATAAGGCCACATGGTGAGGACCTTCACTCAGAGTCACCTGGAAGTAATAGAAAATTGAATGTAATAATGAATTTACAATTCATATTCATCCCCACAGCACTGACATGGTCTAGTCAGGGCCACTGCATTGCACAAATCTAGGTGTCCCTTCCTTCATGCTACACGTCAGGAGTATCCCCAGAGGCTGTCAACACACCCATGCTGAGACCACAAAATTCTGCATTTGTATTGTGCATGTATCTGTCACAGGTATTGTGATTGCCCAGCAAGACTGCTGGCTCCTTTACAACTTTCATGACCTAAAATGCTGCTGCCCCTCGTTTCGCAGTTAATGTCATAGAGAGTGCTGAGCACAAACAAAACCATCCATCTGAAACCTGCAAAACTAAAAGAAAATCTTGCCTTTTGACTTCAAAGGTAAATTTAAGAAAAGGACAATTCATTTATTCAACATCTATCTATGAAGAGCTAACTATGTCAAGTGTAGCAGGTGGGGAAACATGAAGAATTGGCAGTCCCTGGTATAGACCTCACTATATACTAGGAGGAATACACACAGAGGTGCCAGCACAGTGTGGCACAGAGAGCGACACTAACTACATGGGAGCTAAGGCAGCCTTCCTCATGGAGTGACATTTGAGCAAGAAATTCTCTAACAACTTATATAAATATTAACAGTCTGTGGTTTCACGAGAACTTCTAAACGTCACATTCCTTAACTTGTCAATTGTAACTCTTCAGGCTTCTCTATAATGATCCGATTCCCTTTCAAAATACAATTCCTTCTGCTGAGATTAGCTAAACAGGCTGGATAACATACAGAAGCCAGCTATTTGAAGGCATTAGGGAGCGACCAGGACAGAGTCCAAGACCCCAAAAGATGTCAAGGGGATATTCCAGCAGCTATTTTCCCTCAGGGCATTAGCTGATTTGTGACAGAAGGTGGCCTAAGAGAACAGCTTGAAACCTGCATCAGTTTCACTGGGTTGAGGAGACAAAATCGGAATTCAGGGTTATCAAACAGCCACGATTTAAGGTACCATGGTCTCAGAGAAAAAATACACAGCAGAAACAAATCTCCAAATTCTGAGCCCTCTATTCTGCACTCAATTTACCTGTAAGGCATTTGCACATAAGAAACAAAGCAGGAAGAAGCTGCTGAAGAGGCTACCATGCTAAGTCAAGATTTTGGCAATCTCTCTTCAGGGGAAACAAAAATCTTGGAGTTCAGAGTCCACCACCGAGAGAAGTCCTGGTAAACGGTAGCAGAGTGATGGCAAACCAGAAAGCAAGCAGCCCTGTCCGTTTCAAGGAAATCAGCCTGCCAGAAGAAAGCGAACTCCTTCCTAAAACATACCACCATCCACAGCCACTACAATTTGCAGTGCTGGTAACAAGGTAAAAGGTAGGTTTACAGTGCTATTAGAGTTGATTATAGAGCATAAGAGGTGTGGTCAGTTCATTATTTTTCTTCCTAAATTGGAAGTATGCCAAATACCCATCAATAGTAAAATGGATCTATAAAGTGTGGTTCATTCAAACAATACCCCAGAGCGATCAAAAATTAACTAGCTTGACACAGTACGGTTGAATTCACAGCCAGACCCCAAGCAGTGCACTCTGTATGAATCACACCAGATTGCTTGTTTGCAGTAATAAACAGACTTCATTCCTGGAAGAGTTTATCATTAGCCTCATTGTCTCATTTTCTACCACTATTCTGGCCTTCATTCTTGATTTTAATTTTCCAATTTTCCAATTACTCTATACCTATACCCACCAGTTGAACTGAAAGGAAAAAAAAAAAAAGACAACCATACATTTTCCCCTTAAATACGTGCCCACAGGCCTTAATGGGGACTTCAGTACAACTCATCAATCCTAATGTTTCTCGACTTCCCTTATCAACTCACTCCTGCAGTCAACACTCACCTAGAAAGGACTTCACACTTCCCTCTTACCTCCATCTTCGATACCTTTTCCCCTCTCTTTAATCAACAGCTGATTGTCTAGCTTCTTATGTCACCAAGGCAGTGGAAGCATCAGAATGAAACGTCCACATACCCTATTCACTTGCCTCCTCTGTAAATTCAATGATCAATTCTTAGTCTTCATCTTCCTCATCTATCAGCACATGGACCTCACCGAGAACTCCCTTCTCCGGTATATTTTCTAACCCTGACTTCCAGCAAATTGATGCACTGTTCCGGTTTCCCATCACACTGGCTGCTTCTTCACAGTCTACTTCCTTGTTTCCTCCTCCCTCAATCTCTTTATGTTGGGAGTGCCCAGGATACAATCCTCCATTCTGTCTTCTCTATCTCTACTCCCTTAGTGATCTTATTCAGTAATTTCATGGCTTTAAGTACCACCTTTAGATAGCTGGGTATGACTCCTAAATTTAAGTCTCTAGCTCAGCCCTCTCTCCAAACTTGATATTCAACTGCTAATGTGTTAACACCCCTTGGAAAGCCCAAAACTCCTGATTTTCTTCCCCAGAGTGAATGCATTCTAATCCAGACTTCACCATGCCAATTAAAAGCTTTATTTATGCCAAAACCCTCACGGTCATCCTGACAACTGGCTTTCTCTCTCTCTCTCCATATCAAAAATGTCAAGAAATTCTGTTGATTCTTTCATAATAGATCCAACCACTTCTTATCACCTTCACTGCTACTTCCCTGATCCAAGTATCACCTGGATGCTCCAACAGCTTCCCACTCGGTCTCCCTGGTTCTACTCAGGCTGCCCTTGCCTCTGTCTATTTTCAGCACACCAGTCAGAGAGAGCCCTTAAAGTAATGTTGTTACTCTGCTCAAAACCCTGCACCGGCTCCTCATTTTATTCAAAATAGAAACCAAAGTTTGCACAATGACCTACGAGGCTTAATGGCCTGCTTCCCCCTGGCCTCCATTATCCCTTTCTCCCCATCACCTAGGACTCTTCGCTGTAGCCACACTGACCTTGAACACGACAGTCACCTACCTACCTACCTCAGGGGCTTTGCACTCACTCTCTTCATGGAAATGTTTGGCTCAAATATCACCTTCTTGATGCAGTCTACCAACACCCTGGCACCCCCATTCCCCTTGCCAGGCTCCACCTTTTTCTTTTTTGCACAACATGTACCATCTTGTATCATACAATGTAATTTAGTCTTTTATTATGTCTATTACTTATATCTGTCTCCCTCTACTACAGTGTATCCTCCATTATGGCCAAGATCTTCATTTTGTTCACCAACACACTGCCTAGAACAGTGCTGGCACATCTTAAGCACCCCATGAGCCGTTGTTGAATGAAAGGCTGTAGCCACAGACTTTCTTCTTGTGCCCATGGATGAACTGTTAGTGCTTCTATACGTGGACAGCTTGGACACATGGTCCCAGCCTTTTTCATCTCAATGACTTTGCTCCCTCTTTGTTCCCTCTCTCTTGCATAATTTTTCTTCTCAACTAAATCGCTACATACAGCATATAAATATCTTTAAAAACATTCCCTTGACCCAACATATTTCAATGGCTACTGTGCCATTTCTCTACTCTTTTTTATTGTACACCCAGAAAATTATTTCTATTTACTGACTCCACTTCCAAGACTCGCATTCTCTTACTCAGTCTTTCACTTATCTTATTCAGAATAAACTTCGAAGGCCTAAAAACAGCTCAGCAGAGCCTGGCCTCCCACTGCACCTCTGCTCTCCCTTCCCAAGACTCTCCCCTCACACCCAGCTCCTCTCACACTGGCCTCCTGACTGACTGCCTCCTACTGATTTCTGTAATAGGAGCAATTCAAAATGCTATGTGTCAGTTCTTTCTTTAGTTAAAATTCTTCATTTCAACACAATAAACAAAGTTCACTGAAGCGGTTATTTCCTAAGGAACTTCATACCGATGGCCTATTTTCCTACCTTCACTGGAGAACGTGTCATCATCTCCCCAGATCCTCGTGGGAATATTCGTGCTTGAGCAATCATTTCCAACACACTAGTTTTCCCAGCACTCTGATCTCCAACCACAACAACCTTAACACAAAACAAATAACATTTATTCATATTATTCTTTACCAACTTAAGCTTAAGTATGTTTAGAATGCTGCTGAGATTTTTTTTAGTCTCAAAATATCTAGTTAAACGATTTAAAAATATTATCCATGAAAAAAGTGATAGTTGATACATGCATGCACACTGAAAATATAAACAGCAAAACATGAGTTGGATCCATTATTCATAGCCAAATTTTTACTAAAAAATTGTGCTAACTTAAAACTATTTTTAAAACCAGATCATTCATGTTACACAAATCTTTCCCAGAGCTATTGTAGTTTACTCTTTACAAAGATGTTTTCAGTTCTATGAGGTTAAATTTCACTCATGTGCCAAATTTAATCCATTGTTCAGGTACTTTAATATCATGGATGATATGAATATATACTGCCAAATATCTGACAGCCTTCCTTTATTACACATAAATATAAGTATACCAATGGATCGAAGTGGTCAAACAACATTCAATGATTAAGGCATCATTGAGAACACATAAATAATTTTATATAGGTAAAAAAATATGTCTCTGGTTATGTCTATGTGTGTATATATGCAAGTGTATGCATTGTGTATGTGTGTACGTATACATACACATACACACAATTTTAAAACTTAGTGTTTTTTTGCTAATGTGCAAGTTCATTCTATATTAATTTTTCACTTACCCTAGGCAGATGATCTTGTGTATTATAACTGGCATCATAATCAGATAGAACATCAAGAACTTCAGAATACATGTCAATCAAAGATTTCTATAAAATTAAAGAAAATATTAGACAGTGAAAATATTAAAAAAAACAGATTTCAAGAGAAAAAAAGTTAATAAATCCAAAATGTTTTCCCATAATCAATGTATTGTTTTTCTAATTATGTAAATACATATTGATAGTAAAACAGTATAGAATAAAATTCTATTTTTCTCATCCAATTTATTTTATTTAGAGACATACTAATTATTAAAGTACCGTATTTCTCCATGTATAAGACACTCCCATGTATAAGGTGCACCTTAATTTTGGGGCCTGAAATTTGAAAAAAAATGTATTGCATAAAGTTATTGAACTCAGGCTTTATTCATCATAAAATTCATACAACTCCTCATCACTGTCAAAACTCCCAACCATTAGCTTGTCCTCATCTGTGTCTGATCACTGACTTCATATATTGCCTCTCATGGCTTTCTTCTACTGTGGAGTTTTCAGTAGGGTTTCTTCTTCCCGTAGCCAGTCTCGGATTGTTTTCTCAGTTGGAGGAGGACCAAACTTACGTTCAGCAGCATGATTTCCACTCACTTTTGCAAACTGTATCACTTTTAACTTGAATTCAGCACTGTACGAAAATCTTTTCTGAGCCATTTCTGGGCAGAACGTGGCAAAATGTAACCTACCGTAATGTACCGGTAACAAGTGCCAAACAATGAGCGCAAAGACAAGCGCGAAAAATCAGGAAATGCAAGTAAAAAAACCTACAACCGCTGCATAAGACACACCCAGTTTTTAGACCCCAAATTTTTTCGAAAAAGGGTGAGTCTTATACATGGGGGAATACGGTATATTAATTCAGGATTTCCTAACCTCTTAATTAAATAGTAAAAGAGGGATGTTATTATTTAATATTGAACAGTTAATATTAAATGCCCAACAAAGGAACACTATAACACCTAAAGGCCAAATAAGGGGTCAGATGAAATCATCCTCTACCAAGTTTGGTGTGTGTGTCAGAAACAGAGATAGACAGAGAGAGAGAGAGACTGAAGAAAGGATTAAAGCAGAGAAAGAATCACTAAGAATATTAAATGAAATAATTCCTACCCGTGAAGGATATCAGGTGAGAAAGAAAAGGATGACAGCACACTTCATGGTTCCTTAAACACTAGTATTGATGAACGCACAATGTGAAGTGGCAAAGTTCTGAGAACTAACACATTAAGATAAACTTAAAATACCTTAAGCTTTCTATGATGGATGCCTTTGTCATCTCTCTGCAACACTAATTTTCTCAATTCTTTGTTCTCCTTTTCTAACCGCTCCAAGATTCTCTGGTATTTTAACTGCAACAAAATAATACCATAACTATATAAGAAAAAGATGGGTTAAAAAATAACATTAATTATGTAACAATAATTATGTCTAAATTAAAAGCTTCCAAAACCTGAAGTCATATCTCCTGACTATTTAAAATGAATTATTTCATTTAAAAAGCTATGAAAATATTGAGAATAAATTATGAATATTATCTCACACAAAGAGTGAAATTCATTATAGTTTTCTGTTATAATTTGGCATTTTATTTAGAAAATTGCTATTTACGAAAAAGAAATTATTTAAAAATATGAAAAATGTAAGAATTTAAAGAAGAAAGTTCTTAAGGACATGCTGAAGCAATATTTCCTATATCAAAATTTTAAATCTTCATTGTAGAGACAGTTGACAAAAATTCAAATTCTTACCATTCCCCATGTTATTTTATGTTTTAATTGAAATGATATAAAATAATGATTGATAACAGTACCTGAGCATGCATTATGTGACAGGCCCTTTAGTGAGCATTTCACCTGTACTAACTTCCTTAAGCCTTCCCAAGAGAAAAAGTTATCTGGATTAGGAGCCTGAGGTTAAGGACCCTTGGTAGCCTATCCAAGGTCAGAGTTTATTTTTTTAATTTTTCATTTTATATAGTTAATCCTTATTGGGAAACAGTGTGTTTTTCCATGACCCATCAGCTCCAAGTCAAGTAGTTGTTTCAATCTAGTTGTGGAGGGCGCATCTCAGTGACCCATGTGGTGGGAATTGAACCAGCAACCTTGGTGTTATGCACACTGAACTCTAACCAACTGAGCTAACTGGCTGCTCCCAGAGTTTTGAATATAGTATGAGTCAAGGGATCAAATTCTTCAAAGTTTTGGTAAGCTTCTGTGGCCAGTGATTACATGTTAATTTTTTAAAATACTGATATAAAAACAGATTTAAGGGCTGGCTGAGGGGCTCAGTTGGTTAAGAGCTCGCTCAAGAGTGTGAGCTCTGAGCAACAGGGTTGCTGGTTTGATTCTCGGGCCCGAGCTGAGCTGCCGCTGAGCTGCCAATAGGTGGCAGGATGGTTCAGCTTAAAAAAAAAACAAACAGATTTAAAGAAGACTGACACATTTAGACAAGCTGTTTTGTCAAGGTATTGGGATGTCGGAAAAGTCATGACGTCTTTTTTCTATGTTTTTCATTGCAAAAATGCATCATGACTTTTCCGACAACCCACTACATGCTTGGCTACACACTTTTCTCCTCCAATAAACGTGATCATTTTCTAATTGGTCTTCTCAGTTTGTATACTGTTATTTCTTCTCCAGACATTAAAAATGTTTGGAACACTATTAAGAATTACTCCATCCTGCAACCAGTCGAATGCTGATGTTCAAGTTATAATATCATGCCTTTTATAATGGAAAATATTTCTTAGAAAAATTTTTTGGTTGTTGTAACCTTCTAAGAACATAGTAAACAACAGGAAATCACATTTCTATCCTCAGAGGATGTGCAACTTAAGCCTAATTAGAGAAAAACATATTATGTAGTTGAACTATATAGAAGTATAGGTTAGATTCTACTATAAACTTTTTTTACAGAAGTTGTTCATTTATATGCAGTAATAGTATTTACAACAAAATTCTGGCAGTATCTAATTAGAACTTAGTGCCTAATATGGTAGCCACTAACCACATGTAGCTATTGAGCACTTGAAATGTGGCTAGTTTGAATTGTGATGTGCTGTTAAGTGTAAAATACTCACCAGATTTCTATGATTCAGTATGTAAATAAATAAACACCTCATTAATATTTTTATACTAATTACATGTTTAAATGATATTATTTGGGCCTGCTGGGTTAACTAAAATACATGTATTATTAAAACCACTTCTAAATGTTCCTTTTCACCTTTTAAGTGAAAATTTTAAATTACACATGTGGCGTGTATTACATTTCTAACTTGTGGCGTGCATTACATTTTTATTGGGCAAAATTGATATAGATAACCCCAAGGTTTATTATACCTTAAATTCTCCATACAGTGCTTGTGTCAATGCCCAGTGACTCACAGCTACAATTGCACAATCGAACAGTTGATATCAGTGGGTATTATAAGGGTGGTAGGATTTCTACCGGCTCATTTCTTTGTAAATATGAAGTCAATTATGGGCTCTACAAAATTTCTGAGGATGAAACAGTTCTTTGGTACAGGTGCCAATCTGTAGCCATCTTGCAGAGATGTGCTCCTGGGCTGTCCTCCAAAGCTCTAGATCAGTAATTCTCAAACTCGAGGACGGATGAGAATCACTTGATGACTTTTAAAAACAAAGATTGCTGGGTTCCACTCCCAGAGTTTCTGATTCACTGAGTCTGGGATGGGGACAATAATCTGCATTTCTAACAAGCTCCCAAAGGATGCTGCTGCTACGGCTCCATAGACCACACTTTGTGACCAGTGATTCTTAACCTCTGGCTGCACATTAGAATTGCCTGGGAAGCCTTAAATATATATATATATATATATATATATATATATATATGGCGATGCCCAGAGCACACCAACATATAGTCAGGAATGAGAATTAATGCATAGGTATTAAGGAAATCTTTGACTCTAAGTACACTAATTGTTTAATTTCAGCTAGATTGCCCCATGTTGTATTTTTTTCCCTAAAAAGACAGAACAAAAATAAGAAGTCTTTTTAACATTAAAAATAACTTAATTATTGCTTATCTGTTATCTACATAGAATAACTAATAATGGAGCGGGTGATGGGCAATTTTGCACTAGACTGATATCTATTCATTACATTCCATAGAACAAGTCTTTAAAAAAATAATAATTTTATAATCAACTATAAACAAAGTAGTGCCAGAAACACCTTTAGCAAAGTTATTATCTGATTTGTTTTGGGCTTTAGGAAAGCAAAGGAAAAAGTACCCGAGGGCTCAGTAGAACCGTAGTAGATTCAACTCATTTCTTTAACTATTACTTTAATTAATTACCCATAAATGTAAAAATGCAACCACAGATTTATATAAGGACGAGCCACTTGCCCCCATTTTTCCTCATAGTTGTTTTTCTTTAAAATTAGAAGCACAAAATTCACTCAAAAATAGGTTTATACATATAAATGAATTAAACACACTTATCAAGTTCCTTCTGTATTCCTTATTTCTCAATTAGCTTTTGCATTTTTTGTGTCTACTGATAATAAAGTTCTATCATTAAACCATTCCAAATTTTGCTTTGTAAAAAAAAAAAAAA
>NW_017731358.1:182626-186784 GCF_001890085.2 Hipposideros armiger | reverse complement strand
TTAGCTGATTTCAAGATTTCAGAGTATAATCTTAAAGTTACTTCATTCATTTCAACTCAAAAGTCCCTTTAGAGCATTAACATTGGGATCTATCTATACTGTGAGATCATCTAACAGCCAAAAGCATAATTTTAAGGACTTCTTGATTGTACCTATAAACAAGTATTTGTATAGATTTATGCTTTTATTAGAATCTGTTCTTTAGCGACCAGAATTGCATCAAATTTCCAATGTTCTATTTGGTCCAAAAGTAAAAATTTATTTGTGCTGACTTTATTGTTGAATGTGGACAAACTTTATGTAATGAATTTATCAATGTATATAAGAATAACTATGCCCAAAATTTAAATCAAAATGGTTTTCTTCTAAAAAAACAGTAAGAATGTTCTCTGCTGATCCATTTTGGCTAATACAAATACATTTCATTCTTCAAATAATTTAACATTGTCATCCACAGTAATCCTTTTCATTTCAGAAA
The DNA here is from genome assembly GCF_001890085.2 of Hipposideros armiger. Lineage (NCBI taxonomy): Eukaryota > Metazoa > Chordata > Mammalia > Chiroptera > Hipposideridae > Hipposideros > Hipposideros armiger. The sequence goes on along the minus strand of NW_017731358.1, from coordinate 186,306 downwards.
TGAAAACTTAGAGAACAAGTAGAGAAGTTGGCTACAATCTTAGGATGATTAAGTAACTGGACCCAGTAAACCGCCATTCATAATTCTTCTCTAAATACAAATCCATGGGCCCTCACTGATAATCTAATTTTCAGAAAATAGATATTTTGGGTGTTTACCCCTTCCAGGAAAGTTACATATTTGTACTATGTATCTTTCATATTTTTACTTTGTCAAAAATAATTTGTCCTAATTGGAGTCCATGAATGGATTAAAGGCGACATGATCTTGGCAGAAATGGCTGATTAATGTGAATACATGAGTAGCCCCCTTAAACCATCCATCACCTTGCGCTTCTGTTGGGCATAGCTCGTGTTATATTGGCCAGCAGCTCTGCGTGCTTCCTCTTCATGCTCTTGAATTTGCTGTTGTAAGAGAATGAGCTCACCAAGCAGACCCTGCCATGAGTTTACAATGAAGAGAAGAGGAAAATTGGGGAGGAGAACAATGTTAAACCAAAGGGCACAAGAAAGGAACAGATCGATGTAAGTTAGGAAGGAATGGACAGCTTATAACAAAAAATGGAAACATATATGTACCCTTTAGAGCCACTAAATAACTGAGCTCTGTACCACATTTCCATTTTTCCCCTCAGTAAAATTAGATATCTCAGAAGTATAAAACAGCATAGTTTAAAAAGTGAAAAGAAAAATGCAGTGACTGCTTGCTGAATACAACAAACCAGACATAGAATATCAACATATAGTAAAACCTAGATTAACTGGAATGCTCAAGGAAGGTGACGCTGTAGTTAACTAAATTTCCTAGTAATAGGAAACTCAAGAAAACGAATACTTCAACCCTTACTTTTGAATTGCCAATATGAACTAGTGTATGCTCCAGACTTGATATCAGTACATATGGGGGACAAAACAAAATTGAATTTTTGAACAGTATCGACCTTATAGACCTAAATCTTTTAATTCTCAACCATAATTCTCATAGGATTGAATGGAGGATACATATGGCTGGCTTATTTACTTATTTATTATTTTTAAGTAAATATTTTTCCTTGATGTCTGATGCCATCAATTAACTATTAAGGTTCCTCAAAACTATTGAGTTTTTGATAATCAAGTTAATCAAGGTTTTACATTAATCCATATATTCTACATGTCTATGCACACAAGCTTATTTGACTAAAGTTTTGGGNTTAACTTTTAAAAAAAAGTATTTTTAAGAGTTAAAAAGCTACTGGCTTTATATGCATAATTTAATCAAAACAAATTTCAAATCAAATGATTAAGAAAAACCACCTGTATTCATCAATAAAAGTAGTTCATCAAATTTTATATTAAGTATAATAAAACCTTTAAAAGGCAATCATTTTCCTATTGCCTTTCTAGTCACGTCTTAGGAATGTCTTGTTAGAAAAATAAGACAACACATATGGTTACTATATTCTTCATAGGTTGTTTTGTGCTCAAGGACAGGCACTTGGATGCTTGGAGAAATAAAGCATTGATATCCCTACAGAAATGTTGTTCGGGAATTCAGATACATGTTATTATTTACAGCCACTAAAAGAAGTCCATTAGTCATAGTGTATATTTTAAGCAAATATTATCCATTTTTATTCTATAAGTAGGGAAGTGTTTCATAAATGCAAATAACAACTTGCATTTTCAGAGCTCTAAGTGGAGTCAGATGATTATTTTTAAATTCAGTTCCAGTGCAAGATCTGCTAACCCAAAATATAGCGATACATCAGTAGCAATGAAGTTGAGTAAAGCAACTAAGATTAATTGACATAAAACAGAAGGACAAAATCCATAGCTATTGTGGAAACTACTTCAAATTGTTATTAATGCTAACAGCTCTAAGATAAAATATTCAATAAAACAACAAATAACTTTATTGTATAACAGGCTTTAAAGTAGTTACAATACAATTCTAAATATAAAACACAATGATCAATTATAATTAAAATGATGTCATTTATGACAAATCCACATAACTGTGCTTTGACTCCTTGGTGACATGCTGAAGTTGTCATCCTGAGTCTTTCAAAATAATTGTCTAATTTCTGATAATCAAAATTTGTAAACATGAATTTATTTCATAGGAGACAAAAATCAAGTTAAAAATTCATGTAAATCCTTGCTCATTTTCATTCATTGGCTATTTAAGCAATCAAGACATCATGGTAGCAAATATTTATGAAAAAATTTAAAATTATTTGCTTTTTGAAGTAGACATTAATAATTCTCATCCATGCAATAAAAAGTTATTTTGAGATTTTAATTCCTATTTCCAAATAGCTTCTCAAAATTTTCCCCAAACACTTCTTTTAAATAATGACAATGCTTGCTAGCAACGATAGGTACATACTATTTTTTCCTTAAAAACTTGTACCTAAAAATCTCCAAATATGATTCAGTAACTAGAAAAACAAAAGATAATATAAAACAAATTGTATTGTTTTCTCATTCCTGCATAGCAAGCATGAGACTTGAAGATAGAAGCCTTTTTCATTTGACTATTTGTGCGAAATGGACAAGAAATATTAACAGTCTCCTCAAACGTGAAGAAACAAGTTGGAGAGGAGCCCACAAACCAAAGAAAACCTTGAAGGTCAATAAAGAAATAAATATTTCCACATTTTGATCATATGGCATGCCATCATACTGTAACAAATGTGGTCATAAAAATTTCGTTATGCAGATTAAATTCCCAATTCATTTAAAAAGGTATTTTGATTTACTTTGTTCCATTAAATATTCATCCAACTGCAGCAAAATTAGTATGAAATATATAAAAAAGTATAAGTATAAACTGTTTTAGTTTGAATGTGAATATTTAATGATTTCATGGAATATATCCTAAATGAAAATAGAAACCAACATTACTCTACATCATGGGCAATAACTAAGAAACTAATACAATTACACAAAAGTTAGAATGTTTACTATAAGCCAAGGGCTCAAAAGGTTAACTTAGTAATTTGGTATACAAAAAGTTAAAATGATATAAGGTTATTAGATTATAAAAACAATCTTTATGCTAATGTAAGTATTTAGCAATCATGGCTGTTAAGATTTTTAGGAGTATTTAGATTTTTCATTTGCCCGTCTGGCACGATGGTTAGGAATCACTCATGCAGTTTTACCTTCTATCTGCTTAGTTTAATGGAACATCAAAATTAAAGTTATATTACAAAACACGTGGTGGTGGAGTCAAGAATTACACCTAATATCTTCTAGGAAAAAGATGAAAGCCTATCGGTTTACAAAATAAATATTACAGGTTAATGAGAAGATACTTTTACATATTTTCTTAAGAGACTAGCACATGCTATTGTTAATCTATCACTTACTCTAGGTCTTAATCAGCAATTCGGGTATATTTTATGTTGATGCACTTTACTGGTGAAATTCAGTTACTTATGACAAGAATAAGTTCTTGTTCTGTTGTTTGGTATATTCAGTTTGCATTATGAAATTAATTTAAAACTCACCCTGACAGAAATGAGTATCAATGGTCTCGAAACCAGAGCTTTTCTACAATTCCAGGGCTGTGAAACTGATGGAGAAAGAGCGGAATCCTCCGCAGAAACAAGCTAAAGCTGAAAGAGAAAAACCTTTACTAGCTCCTCACAAAAACCAAGCCTGATTTTAAATTTTCTTACTAAACCATTGTGG
>NW_017731358.1:112711-176207 GCF_001890085.2 Hipposideros armiger | reverse complement strand
TAAGGGTATCAAAGAAAGACAATGCCAATGCACTATTCTCATCATTCCCATAATTTTTTGTCATGTTTTCATTTTTTATATTATTTTTTCATCAAGCAGAAAGATCCAACTTATTTTTATTAACTTATTTTTACTCATTTAGTGACTTACCATAGTCACTTCTAATAGTGTTTAGATTTCTCAAAACAATTCCCTTTTAAAGAAGAGAATTCCCATATTTGCAAGACAGTAGAGTACCTGTGCTTTAATTAACATACCAGCCAGTATTCTAATTTATACAATGCCAAAGCAGTGAGAAAATATTCCACATTTCTTAACTGTGCTGGCCTATCACGGACATGATTCTTTTTATTAATTCCTTAAACACCCCTCCTTCATCCATTGTTTATATCTATATACAAATTGTATAGTAAATACTCTAATATCTATTACATTATAAGAAAACACTTTCTTTCTAGTGACACCTCACTTTCTTTCCAAGTCTGTTACTGAAGCACTGTTATGTGGAGATAGTTGAAATTAACTGTTACCTCCTGAAAAAAGCAGGAAGAAAACAAAAATTAGATACAGAAAAAGCTATTTACACTATACTATAAGACTAAAGGATGCTACCCTTACCCAATTTTAGGCATCAATCTCACCCTAAATATCAAGTGATGAGCTGTAGAGCTTCTAAGTTAAGGTCAGGTGGAATAAGGAAGGCGAAGAAATGAGTATACCTACTGTGCAAGATACACTCCTAAATGCACAAAATTCATATTTTAAAATCAATATTTTCACAAGTTCAAACATTTTTCTCAAGAAACAGAATATATTTTTAAATGATATATATTACATATGAAGGATAACTGATATAAATAACAAGTTATTATAAACAACTACAGATGATACTCTCTAAATATCTCCTAGCTATTGTCAATGACACTGCAGCTCTCAGTCTCATATTTTATGTACAGTGTTTTTGATTTAAAAAAAAATCATACTGTAAGATTAAGAAAATCAGTGATAACTCCAGAAAACAAAATATCAACTGAAAATGCTGTTAAACCCATAAGTTGAATTTCATACAAAAAAATGAAATAATCTTGAAATTATAAGTCATTTATATGCGAGTACATTTAAAATGTATTTTTTTAACAGTATTTTAAAAATTTATAGTGGAGCAGGGCCCATATCCTGTTTGTTTTGATACCTAGCACCTAGAATAATGCCTGACACATTAGGTCTGTTAGAGCCAGCACCTAGCAAGTTTCACAAATGTCTACTGCTTGTATGAATCAAATTACTCCCTACTTTTACCTAATAATGCACACAAAATTTCTAACATAAAACTCAAATCGGGTTTCCTAAAAAATACTTATTCTGTAGATAAGCTACCCATCCACCCTACAATCCATTCTCCCATTTTCATAATCCCTAGAACGTATTCCATAGAAATTCAGAAAAGGGGGGATATTAGTCAAAGACTGTTAATATGCTGTTAACTCATGTATTAATTCAAATGGTAAGATAATAATGATCATAGTTATCATCATCCTAATAGCCAATATTTATTTGGTTTTATTATGTGCCAGGTCTTGTGCTAAAGGGCTTTATATAATTCTATCAGGTAGGGTTTCCCACTTCGTAGAAGAGGAAACCAGAAACTCAGAAAGCTGAGGAACCTGTCTAAGGCCACACAGTTCCAAAAGCAGAAAAACGGACCTGAATGTAGGTAGTATGCCTACAAAGCTTACACCTGGCGCCATCTTGTTCCACTGTTTTCAAAGTACCTTTGAACCTTCAGGTTCAATCTACATTTAAAAGAAGAAAATGGTAATATTACAATACTTTGGAAGGCATATTTAAAATACCTTTTGGAAGGCATATTTAAACTATCCTTTGGAGAAGGAGTAGCTAACTATGGTGGGCTGGCTGAGTAGTGCAGAGATCTTAGGGCCTGAAAACCTAAAATATTTACTATCCGGTCCTTTAAGGAAAAGTTCTCCAACTCCCGCTATGTTAGTTTTTTATAAGTAACTTGGATCCAGAAAACAACTTTATGAAAGTGAAGGTATCTTTTCCCTTCCATTGAAAAAATATTTCTATTCACTAAACTACTTTTCAGTTTGAATAATTCTGCTATTTGGTTAACTAAAAAGAACTATTTTTTTTTCTTTCTCAGTAATACATAACTCTGCTCATGATATTTATAGTGAACGGAAAATATTTATTATGGGTTATCAGAAGAAAATACACCTTTCCACTTGGATTATTTAACTTGCTCCAATTCAGAAATACTAACTATATCCTATTTTATTATTTGGACAATTTCTACAAATAATAGTTTTAAGAAATAAACAAATCAGTTTATTACCAATAGTATTATCAATATCACAATTTCTACCAAATCATCTTTGTTCTAAATTTCCTATAAAGTGGTATACGCATATACACAGTACTTATGTAATGGTTTTTTTTTTTTTTAGCTAAGCCATCCTGCCACCTGTTGGCAGCTCAACTAGGGCCGGGCATCGAACCGCTGTTGCTCAGAGCTCGCTCTTTTGAGTGAGTGCTTAACCAACTGAGCCACTTGGCTGGCCCCTGTAATGGTTTTTAAATGACATAAAAGTGCAGTGTGCTTATCATGAAGAAAATAAGGTTGCCTGTTTTGCCATTCCACTTTTCCTTATGGAGATCTTCCCTGCTTTTCTTTCTCTGATCCCTCTGCTTCCCATCTACTACGCTCCAGTACAAGCGATTTAAGAATTTAACCAAGTATAAGTTGCTAGCTACCTGCTTAGGCAACGTAAGTTTCCTACATCTGTAAGTTACTTGATGGCTCTGGTTGTTAGGATTTCATTTTGCCACTGTTACTACATTACTTGTTACATGAGGAATCCCAGAAATATAAGTAGTACTTAAGTAACATTGCTTCATTGTAATTCCAAATACCACATACATGTGCTACCTTCACATTCTTGTTCTTCTCAATAGTCGCCAAATAGTGAAGGCCAAGAGAAATTCACAGGTTACCAGAGCAAAAGACACACTACATTAAATCTTTGGGCCCATTCTTGTTGGCATTAATCAAATTTATTTACTTTAAATTAGCCTCTCTTTTACTGGGTTAAATCAACCAACTAATTTTGCTAAGAGCTCAGCACTATCCTAGGTGTTCTGAAAACAGAGATTCTGTGGCAAGAATATTCCATCAAATAGTAATAATGTAAGTCGGAGTAAATAGTGTTTCATATGGAAAGTGTTTTAAATGTTAAGAGTATAATTAATGGAATTAAAATGATTATAGAAGCCTTAATGAAGGTGACAACTGAGCTGGGTCAAGGATGAGTGGAAATGAGGCAGAGGAAAGACAGCCATTTCAGCTGAGAGGTACAACATAAGCCACACAAATAAGAATTAGTTAATATGGGGAAAAGAAGAGCAGTAATGTTGAATAATTATACAGAGGGTGCCCAAAAAACGTATATACATTTTAAGAAAGGAAAAAACTGTGTTAATATATACTGATAACAAAAGATGAATACAAGTCACGTTTGACTTCCGCAATTACAAGAGGTGCTCAAAGTGGTTACCTTCAGCGTCCAGACACTTCTGATTACGGCAAACTTCTGCTTGAGCAACGTTGACCAAAGTGCTAACATCGCTGAAAATGTGTATACATTTTTTTGGCACCCCCGTTATTTAAAACAGCAATACCACTTTTTTTGTGATTTAGTCTTTAAAAGGTTCTTAAAATATTTTATATAATTGATGTGCTTATAATCTTCAGAATGACTATATTCCTTATTTCTGTGATATGTTTATGACCAATCAGAAACATGATACAACAAAAGCACAAATAAAATGTCTCATTAGCAAAATAATTTCCACTAGAATACAATGATCGTACTGAATCTAAAAAAGGAGATACACTAAGTAGTCTTGTCACATATATGTATTATGATCGATATACAGAAATATTGATTTATAAATCAGACGAGTCCACTAATTCACTAACACAAGCTCACCACTCCAATTCCCAATTTGTCTTCAAGTAGTTCCAAAGGTCTCAAACGTATTATTCAGTTCACACCAAGGGCTCTTACTAATATTTTTCTCCAGTGGACACAAGTTTTAAAATTTCTGATTAACAACAGCATTTATTAAAAGTGATTTCAGTATTTTTCCATTTTTTTTAATCAATGATACATATCAGAAGTTTTGATCAATGTAACATATATAAGTACTGTCCACAAACTGAATGGATACAAAGCCAGGCAAAATAAAAGAAACTTGATGTTTAGTTAGCCCATACATCATTATGTGGAAAAGTAAGCTTTTTGTAGACTTTTTGAAGACCTCCATTACAACTTTCCAGAACACCTAAACGTCTAGTGACCCCAGACTGGGAACCACAGGTAATCACTTCATCATGTTGCTCATTCTCTCTGACTCCAGTCAAACAATCTGACATCTGTGTTCCCTCAACTCCCCGTCACTTTCACTTTAGTTGACTTTGAAAGGTCCTAACTGTTCCTCTACTTGCCAGCACTTCTCCAGATGTGTTCACCTATTAGAAAGCACAAATCTTTTTTTTAGTTCTAGTTGTAATGTTTTTAATTTATTACTATTTTTTTTAATCGGATTCACATTTACTTTTACATTTCTAGAGTCTAGCCAGAAACCTAGGCACAAAACAGACAACCATTAAGCTAAGGCACGACTGCTTCAAACTCTGAATACCATTCTAAACCTGGGGCTCTGAGATACCAGACTAAACCAATCAAAAAGGTATCAGCTAAGCTCTGGATGCCATCCTACCACCTCTGATCACTGCCCAAAATTTCAAACTTGAAATTTTAGAGTAATTTAAAAAATGCTCAGGCTAAGCTAAGGTCTCTCCTTTCAGGCTTACAAAAAAACACACAAAAACGAACATTAGTTTGTAGATAGGTCTCTTAAAATCAGTTTTTCTACATCTTGTCTGAATGGTTCATCATCCTCAAGTACCACAGATAATAGGCAAGCCTTGAAAACATAATGCTGCATATTAATATAATTAAAACTATTACTCAAGGCTGGGCATGCTTTTTCTGTATAGCAAATTTTTATAGTAATATTTGCTACAATTTGATTTAGCCTGTAAGAAAAGCAGCTTAATTACTACTCTAGATTTAGTATTTACAACAAATAGTTAAGAAATAATAATTAGTGAGGTTTTTAATGGAAAAGATAATCACAAAAAATAAAGAAAACGTTCAAAGGAAATAGTCTACAAGGGCATTTATGTTCAAACAAGCAAAGGAGTAAATTATAAAATAAAGCAATATATTTGCTTTCATGTCTATTATATAAAATCAAATTTATAAATATACTTCAGAGATCTATTCTCTTGCTTCTTCTATATTGTAGACCTCCTGATCATTGATTGATTATTCATTTATCACCTTAGTAGGATTGTAAGAGCATTATCTGAGTCAGGCCCTGAAATATAGGGTTGTCGTTAAAGTCATGACACATTTTTGCAATGAAAAACATAGAAAAAATACGTCATGACTTTTCCAACAACCCAAAAGGTTTCTCATTCACCAAAGCAATCCTAGGTCATATCAGAGAAAAGCAGAGATGCAGACCTCCCCTAACTGATCCAGGCAACGAGAAATCTTGTCACTTGAAAACATACTACCATATCTGTAACAAGGGTTCCTTCTCCCCAGTTAGATTAGCTCTTCTTTGTACAGTAAGTCTACCTGCATTGAGGGCCAAGGCCTTGGCTCAAAAATAAGCTGTGCATAATTGGCACATTTCTATTCAAATTTTTCTCCCCAGTAACATCAATAATTAAGGGTGTCCCTTGGTTATAATAAAGCCAATGGAAAAGGTATCAAAAAAGATCAAGTTAAAAGGCACACACACACAGACACACAGACACACAGACACAGACACACAGACACACACACACACACACACACACACACACACACACACACTTCGAAATACATTTTCTCCAGAAGATCAGGTTAACAGGCAAAAGAAAAAAAATCTTTTGATAACCAAACTTGGAAAATCATGTAAAAAGTTAAGTTGAAGGACAGGAAGAAAGACAGAAACCTACACATAGGAATTATGTTCTTCCTGCTTCCCAAATGAACATGAAATGATTTCCTTGCAATGTATTAAAACCATAATTACCATAAGTATAAAAGCTACATATTTCATATTTAATTTTAAAATGTTCATAGAGTATTTTTTTCAGATTATCTATCTAGGTATTATTTTTATAAATTTTCAAGGAATCAGTTATCTTACCAATTCCCAAAGATGAAAAAAGTAGACTAAGAAAATATCAGGTTAACGTACGAATATAAACATAGAGCAATGTATACAAGTATGTTATTCTACTTAAGCATTTCTCCTAAAACTTTCATATGGATTTTGTTAATGCATGTGTTGAAATCGACAAACCCTAAATAACCCCATAATTTTGTTGACCATCAATGTAACAGAATTAATTTATCCCCTAAAAATTCGCCTACTTCCTTAATATTTCCCCTAAGTGTATGCCATGAAACATAGGTCCCTAGAAGATATTTCATGAAAACGGGTTCTGCTGCTAAATAAATCTGGACAACGCTGTACACTGTGACTTCTCCTGGAGGAGCTTCACGACACACGAGTACATTAAGGTCTGAGGACTCCCAGGGAGAAAAGCAGCCTGCTTGTTTCTCTTCTACCAAGTGTTCCCACACGTATTTAACAACAAAACCCTTTGTTGGGGACAAAACTTTGAATCTAACATTTCACAGACCATATCTGAAGGAAATGGGTTTTTCAAGTTATATTTCCAAAACTGCTGTATAGTACCTTGCATTCTGTACCAAGATTAGTAACAATACTCTACATGAGTGTTTTCATACATGCTCCTCAGATGCTATCATTTTCGAATCTTCCATGTAGGTAAAAACTTTAAAATCTTTCAAGACTACCCAATTCTCCTTTATGCTTACCTTTCTAAAATGCTTGTCACTTTCAGGTCCATGATCTGTTGCTCTAAATGTGGTTTCTCCAGATGAACCTTAAAGATAAATATGCAGTCCTTTAAATTCTCCAGTAATGTCAATAATCTAAATTCTAAATTATGTTTAGTCGATTAAAAGGTAAATGGATTTTTAGAGCAAGTATTACTTTTTTGGAAAACTATTCTTATTTTAGGAAACATACTGGTAACCTATGCAAAAATTTTTTTTTAATTATAGTACATGTTTAACTATTTTTTTTTAAAAATCACTGAAAATTACAATAAAAAATAAGACAATCTTTGATAAGAATTATTTTACATGACAGTACTTACAGTTTAGCCATATACCACTGCCATTACAAACTACATTTAGTAAAAAAATAAATTTAAAATGTCAACTATGACAGGACAGATGAGACAAACTAAAATTACTTTTCATTTCAATTATCAAAAACAATCAGATCAATTTCAAGAAAATACTCTGGTAAAGCAAATTTTTTTTTTAATATCTTTAATCTTAGAATTTTAGTTTTACCACAAAAGAATTGTTTTATTATTTCCACCTAAAGGAGAATGAATTTGCCCAATATAACTCTGGGGTTTTAAAATTCAGCATAAGCAGCATTATAAATTTGGTCTGCAATTTTATTTGCAACTAGTTTATTAGAAGCATTTAAAAGGCATATTAAGGTCAGCAAAAATGTCTGTTTACACACCTAACAAGAGAAGCAGGTCAGAAGCTCCTATGACTTCACTAACCAATTTGTGACCTGTGAAAAACCAGCAAAAGGGGAAATAGAAATGTAAAACTTAATAGGAATGAGAAAACAGATGTCTGAGATCTTAGATGTATATCCTGATAAGGCAGTAATTGGGCAAATACAGGATTAACCTTAGTAAATTCTACTCATTACGGTCTATCAAAATTAAATTTGTTTTAAAAATCACCAAATTGGCTCAAACCAACTATGAAAAGCAAACACATAGGAAGTCTCATCTACTTGTCAAAAACAAGTGATATTTTTTTCCCTCACCAACTAAATCCTAGCTTATTTAAGTTTTTGCAAACTTTCATTCTGTTGGGCTAAACCAAAATTAAAATCACTGCACAACAAAACTCTGTCTATTTTTTATTTTTTTCAAAACCCCGTTTTTCATTTGTACTAAATGTTTTCATTTAAAAGATGGGAATAGACAAATGAATACATCTAATTATTTTTCCTCTGTGGCTTCTGACATTTTAAATGAGATCGAACACAGGTCCTTTCTTACCTGTGGTGAAAAAGTCCTTCAATAAGCTGAGGCTTTCAACAATTTTGTCAAAGTCGGGTGCCAACTTTGAAAGGTCCTCTGAATTAGGAAGGGCTTTTCTAATTTTCTCTGGAGAAAACAGAACAAAAAAAACCATTCTCAAAATAAATATTTGATTATTAAAACACTAATAAATTTAAATAATCATCATATATAAATTTAAATTAAATTTTTTTTCAATTTTTGCCCCATTACAACTACAACTGCTACATATATCTGAAACAATATATTATTCTGATGATATTCTATAAGCCATGACATTTTTAAAGAGACTCGCCAAACATATGGCTTAGATGGAGACCTTCGGTTTAGAAGTTAAATGTGTTGAGACAGAAGCACTATATTAACAATGTTAATAATGGACTGGAATCAGAAGTACTTTGGGGGAGAAAGTCACAGCAAAGAGGCAAAGAATCAAAGAAAAAGGAGAAAAACATCTCTTATAGCACTTGGCCTAACTCAAAAAAGTGATCATATCCCAGTTCAAGTTCAAGAAGAGAATTCCATTACGTTTCTCCCTCCTTTCATAGTCCCTAAGAAGACTCACACCTGTTACCGACTGGAAAATAACTAAGAGCCCAAGGCAAGCTTTTATTTTATTTTAGCTAGCTTTATTTATAAAATGGTCAAACATTTATTTTTGTTTAAAAACACTCAACAATTTTGTCCAAGTCTGGTACAACTTTATAGTCTTCTGAATTAGGAAGGGCTTTTCTCATTTTTCTCTGAAGACCAAAACACATAAATAGTCTCAAAATAAGAACATGTGTCAGCTATTAAGTGCTCTAAAAGCATTAACTTGCTTAATTTTCAGAGCAGCCCTACAAAACAGCTATCATCAAACCCATTTTACAGATGAGGAACTGGGACACAGAGGTTATGGAACTGGGCCAAAGCACACAGCAAAGAAGCAGGGCAGTCAGAGTTTATGTCTAGGCAGTCTAGGTCCAGAATCCAGGCTCTCAGCCTCCACGCCACGGTACTGGCAAATGCAGCAAGTCTAAAAAGCTCTCCTTACAAATATTAGAAAAAGAATTTGAAAAAGTGCTTTTTCTACAAACACCTGTCAACACAGCACAGTTTTAAGAAAGTGCTATGAATAAGTACATGTAGAGATTAATTCCACCCCCATATACACCTAAGAAATTAGTCTATAAAAGGAGACTGAGAAAAACAATTTCATCTAAAACATTTTTTTGAAAAGATCACCATGACTTACTGGTAATCATAGTCAAATATACTTTTTTCTCAACTACTTATTATTAGAAAAAGGGGGACAGTGGCTGATAATAGGAACAAATTACTCTGGACACTAGCAGACTTTTAAGGAACCTGGTTACAAAAAAACAGAGGTAACCAAGGTATCCCATTAAAAAGAGCTTGGTAGGTGGGTCATGGTGCATCTGTTCTGGGTAACACACAACATCGAAAATGATGTTTGGGAAGACTGCTCGGCAGTATGGAAAACACTGACAAAATGTGTTAGGGAGCAAAAGATAAGATACCAAAGTCTATGTTCACTATGATTATGCAATTTTTAAAAGGGAAACTAAAATATTAACCACATACACAGATAGGTACAATTAAAAGAAAATGCTCCAGAAGGAGAGTGGCAGCTATGTGCAAGTGATGGACTACTGGATACTTTTTGTTTCTTTTAAAGTTTTTCTTCGATATTCTATTTTTTTTTTCATTAAAATAAAACTGCTACACATTAAACTCACAAGTTAGGAAACAATCTCAATATAACTAGTTCTCTTTCCTGGAGATATGACCAAAAACCAGTTATTTTAATGTTGATGATACAAACCTAAATCAATATATTCATCAATCTCCCACACAATGTCAGGCACGATCCACTTATAGTCACTAAGGTCTGGTATCATGTCTTTCCATTGATCAAAAGTCTACAAGAGAAGAAAGTATGCCAATCAAATGCTCTGAATGCCATGTAAAAATATAAGGAAGATTATTTTAATTTATTTAGTTAAAACACGCTAATCTACTAAGAGTGATATATTCAAAACTTTTAGAAACAAAGTGGTCTCAACTCTTCTAAAAACAAATTAGCAAGTAAGCATATAAAATTGCAAATGTCCCTTTACTGACTACGGAAAATGTAAAAATTCAAAAAACTTGAAATATTCCTATTTCAAGTAGGTTTCATGATTTGGATTTAAACAACATTGTGGAGTAGAAGAAAGACAGACCAGGAGTCAGGACACCTTGCCTCTGGTCCCAGCCAAGAAGAGGTTGCATGAACAGGCCACTTCACTTTCCTATCTGTACTCCTAAATGGCAAAGCTGAAACATCAAACCAAGGTGCTCTCACTCCCAGCACAGTGTTCCTTCCACGAGGCCGTATGTACCTCCTATAATTATAACTAAGATTCAAAGGCATTTTCTTATTACTAGTTAACACCACTAAAACAACCTAGCATGTAGTAGAGACACACAATAAATGTTTAAACATCCAATTGTATTTTATTGCACTAAAGAAAAATTATTTATGCTATAAAACTTAAAATAATCATGCTGAATAATTGGAAAGGCAGTAGGAAAGTTAAACTCACCTTTTTGGCTGTATAACCACCCCCAACAGCAGATCCCAGTACGAGATACCGAAGTTTTAAGAGTCTTGTAGCTAATCTTGCTGGCCAAAAATTCCTGCGGGGCTGGTAGCCATACTTAATTGGGGAAAGTTTTAATTTATGTAAAGGGAGGTTAGTTAGAGAGGAGAACTGCTGAAATGATGTCCGGAATTGGGGTCTTTGAAGCTTTAAGGTAGGATGATGTGAATGATAAATACTTCGTGAAACCAGATGCAGTTTTTGTAGTGGTAAGCTTCCTTTTATTCCAGAGCTGTGTTTCACTAAGGATTGGCAGACCTCACTGAAAGAAAAATGGGTATGGCAGAAAGATCACACAGGGTAAAAACACAAAGGAAATGATACAAAAGCAATATACTCAAGGGAAAACACACGTATGCGTGCATGTGGCCAACCACCCTACGTCATACGATAGCACACATTTTCTAATAGCTTGCTATGTGTCAGGCACTGTTGCAGCATGGCCTACCCCACCGAATCCTGCTAATAACCCTATGATGAACTATCCCCATTTTACAAATGAGGAAAAGGTGGCACACAAATGTAAGTAGCTTGCCTAAGTGCACACTGTTATAAGGAGTAAAGGTGGGATTCAAACTCCGGCAGTAGGACTCCAGAGCCTGTCCTCTTATTTCAGTCGCCCAGATGTGAGAAAAGAAACTAAAATGAGGTGGCAGCAGTGAGAAAGGAAAGGGAAAGGTACATAGTAGAATGACAGACTAGACATGGGAGGAGGGAAAAGGAGAGTAAAATAACAACCATGAGATTCTACCTGGGGAAACTAAAGTTACCACTTACCACTTACTGATATTAAACACTGCAGAGATTAATCAATTTTGGGAACAGTTCCTGGTTCCATAACATTTAGCTCAAACGTCTTTCAACTCTATTCCTACATCTACTTGTCTTTTGCGTCAGATAAACTTTGGTGCCAATCACAGTTTCACTGCTTACTAGTTGGGCAATCAAAGGCAAATTATGAATTTATCAAAGCCTCACTTTTTCAATCTGTTAAAATAATAGCTATATCAGAGAGTTATAGTCAGCAATCGCTAATTCAGGCATCTTATTCTCAGACCATAATCCCCTTTCACTACAACCATCTTCGACCCTATAAGGACAACCAAGTCACTGATACTTCTATCTTCTTACCTATTTGTTCCCATCTTATCTATTTACCCACTTATCCACCTTAAATTCCCCAGTTCATAGTTTCAATAACTCTTTTGCAATCGTCTAGTCCCCTGTCCTCTGAGTTTTTGTTTCACTTGACTGGCAAAATAGAAACCCTGGATAAACCTTGTTATCGCTTTTCTCCCTGCCTGCACCAGGGGAATGAGGCACTGCGGAAGAAAACCACACCTCCTGGACAGATATCTCAGCTAGGCCTCGGAGGTTGCCTGACAATCTTACCTCACTTCGCTTATCACTTACGTCTTCTTATGCCAGGACTACTGCAGACATTTCTCACTCTTCTCTAACCTCCCACATCTCCCCATACTTGCTCCAACTCCCAGCAGATGAGCCCACGTCACAGAGAAAACGGAAGGAAACATGCTGTTTACTGACTGTACCTATTCCTATGCTTCCAGCTCCCCCTCTCCCCACAGCCCCGGGAAGATTACAGCAAGCGCTCTTCCTCCCATTAAGGGCAAATCCCTCTATTTGGAATTCTGTTTTCTCCCGCCTTTTCAGGAGTCACAAGTCAAACCTCTCTCATCTTAAAGGAGAGAGGGAAAAAAGGACCCCACTTCCGTTCTCTAGCTACTCTATTAAAAGCCAGACCAACTTCATTTCCATTGGTATCACTTCAGTGAAACAGCTCTTCTTCGGTGTGCAGAAAGCTTTCCAATGGGCATTTGGTTTTTCAATTCTCATTTTAGCTCTCTCAGCAGTATTTGACAACACTGACACCTCTTCACTGTTGGAACTCTCTCTTCCCTAGTTTTTTACTCTCACCTCACTGGTCACTCCCTTTCAGTTGCCTCCTCCCCAGCTACCTTTTAAATGTTGGGAGTTCATTAAGGCTTAGATCTAAACCCACTTCTGTCCTCACTGTATACATTCTTCCCAGGCAATTTCATCCACACCCATTTCCTCAATACTATCTACATACCCATGTTTCTCAAATTTATGTCTAATACAAATATTAAGTTCCAGATCCTGGTATCCAACTGCCTATTCAACATTACCACTCAGGTATCAAAAAGTGCCTCAACTACAAGAGGTCCAAAACCTTGACATCCCTCCTTCTCCTTCCCCGCAAACCCTGACCCTCCTCCAAATACTCCCTATCGCTGAAAATGGCATAAGCACGTATCCAGTTACATAACCCACAAACCTGGGGAACATTCTTGATACCTCCCTCACCCTTAAGTTCTGTTAATTCTACTTCAACACAGATATCAAATCTTCCATTTCTCCCATCTCCCCCGTTCCTTACCTGGGTGGCTACAATGGTCTGTACCAAGGTGTCCCCCACAGTAAAACCCGAGTACTCTTCTGAAATGTAAATCTGGTCACTGGCACTCACCTGCGTATCTTTTAAACATCTCCCCTGCACTTAGAATGAAATCCAAACTCCTGATCTACAAAGTCCTCCGCGGTCTGGTTCCTACCTCCCTCCCTCTCACGTCCAGCCCAGTTTTCATCCAGTTCCTCGAGTGCCATACTCCTTCCCACCTCAGGACCTTAATACCCACCCCACTCTTTGCATAACTCTTCTACCTATTTAAGCCCTTTACGTTACTCTTACTCCCGTTAATTCCTGTCACAATCGGTTTCACCTCAAGCAGTCCCTCCTTTCCTTGAAACTTCATTCTTATTCAAGCCCCCCTGCCACAGTTCCTGGCTCCCTGTACTTTTTCTTTAGTGCTTACAAAATTTATATTACAAAATAGCGTAATTATTGGATTAATATTTGTCTCTACCAATAAACTGCAATCTTCATAAGGTCAGCATCCTGTCTGATTTGCCTACTACTGTACTTCTAAAGCATAGCCTAATGCCTCACAAACAGTAGACACTCAATAAATTTGCTGAACGAACACATGTTATATGGAGAATTAAACAGCAGTCTTTTTTTAAAGTGAAAGAACCTAGCAATGACCACAGAAAAAGTGCTCAATAAATGTAATTTCAACATTAATTACACTAACCTCCACTAACGTGTGAATGAAAAGCCATTTAACCCACAAAAAATTATCTGCTAGTTTTAGCTAAGCTGCTATCAATATAAGACATTTTTAAGTCACAACTCTATGGAGTCATAGTAACTTTAGAAACAATTTAGCACAACAACATCCAACTGAATAAACAAATATCAGTTATTAGTTTTTAAACTTCTAAAAAAAGTTTTTGCCACATATCTTAATTGCTCCAACAAAGGATGCTATTTTCTCCAAAGTCTTTTATTCAAAGAAACTTAGATATGTTTCCCCAGTAAATACTGAGTAGAAATAAAAAAGGTTGTAAATAACTTACTTCAGTACAGAGGGTTGTGGATTTACTCAGAAATTAAAATTCCATGAGATTAGAAATAACTTATTCAATTATTCTAATTGACAAAAGCTATTGTATATCATCCAGTTCTGAATTTAGTCTCAAGTTAAGCTTCATGAAATAAATGGATTCTGTTTCTTATAAACACTATAAATTATCTACACCATTTAAAACGTTCTAAAAAATTCAAGACAGGTGTTTAGCTGAGTTAATTTGTGAAAACCATTTTTTTAACCTTGCTTAATGCATATTACTTCTTATCAAATGCCTGCAGCAGTAATTCTGAAAGTATCTAAGAATATTAGGATACTACTGCGTGTAAAGATAGTCATGTTTAATCTCATTAAAATGCATACAGTAGCCCATAGAAATAAAAAGATTTCTATGATTTTCTACTTAGGATTAAACCAGGCCAGGCCAACAATAACAGTGTGATTAGAAAGGTAGTGCCACATTTAACACCTCGTATCCAAAAGCAAGTCACCCTTTCCAAACACTGAAAAAAAAAGCTGCTATTAAGAGGGTAATCTCTAATCACTCTCTCTGACATCGTATGCGTCACTGCTCCAGATCTGATTCCAAATCACGTTCACTCAGCGGACTAGGGAAAGAGGCAGCGTCCCCTGCACCCTCGGAGGCAAGCGACAGTACCTGCAGGGGTAATGCACGCCCGGCGCGGGTACAGAAGAAGGGTTAAGAGAGAAGACGCGGAATGGGTGACACAGGGATAGCACCAGAGATCCGGGAAGGAGAGGGCAAAAGCAAGAAGCAACCGGAGACAGAGATAACAGTGAGGTCAGAAGGGTGAAAAGAGCAGGGACAAAAGGACAACAGAGACAGGCCAAGACTGAAAGGCGCCCAGAACCTTCGAGTGGCAAAGGAAAAGGGACAAGAGCCAGTACTGGAGCTGGCACCTCAGGTAAGCCCAGTCAGTGCTCCTATCACTCTGGGTTCTCAAAAATATCCCGGAATCCTCCCACTGCCCTCCGTCTGCACTAAGGGGCTATCTGCACATGCTATCAGTACTGATGGGACAACCCCGTTTTCCGGAGGCCCCAGAAATAACGGGGCCAGGTCGAGCCTGCACTTACCAGGCCACGGCGGCCCGGCGTAGTCGCCACATCCCTCCAGCGAGGAGGTCACACAGGCGGGAGCCCTGGTGTCAGCCCCAGTCCGGCTCCTGCTCCAGGAATGACCCAGGAAGAGGACCTGGGCAACAAGGACACAGAGAAGCCGCTGCGGCCCTTCCAATGGCGCATGGACTTCCGCAAGAGCCCGCCCGGCACCCGTACTCGGTCCGTCAGGCAAACAACCACCCCCACCCTCTCTAGGAGCGCAGCACAAACGTTCCGAGGGGGACTGGCGCATGCGCTCAGAGCCTAAACAACCCGCTCCACTCTCTTTGTTTCCGGGTTGGATTCTGAATTCGGGCCTCCCAGGTTAAAGACTTGAGACGGTGTGGGGTCCAGGGTTGGGTGAGGATTGAGAAGGGTGAGGGGTGTGGAATCTCGGTGGATACTTTCTCACCGGGTGGTAGCAATTTAAGAACATCTAGGAATTGAGGGAACATGGAGGAGCCTAAAGAGTACGAAATGAGGACTGTACTAGAGTAATAAAAACCAACGGTTGCTCCTTTGCCCCACTCTTTTTACCCAGCGTCTTTGTTTACAGAGCACTTTCGTGTCCTTAGAACAATCTCGGGAAGGCAGGAGGAGGGGTCAGCGACAGGTTAAGTGCATTAGAACCTCAGAAGGTCCTGTCTAAAAGGGGCTTAGAGCAAGTAGACCAGCTATAGGTTTGGAATAAGCAGTTTAGAAGGCGTCAAAAATGATTTTGTTCACTCAGTCTTTAACCGGCTTTCATCTGGTTTTTAATCTCATCAGTTTGTTGAAATGGCCCATGCCAACGCCTCCAACAATTCCGTGCTGCCAGTGGTCACCGACCTCTTAGCGTGCAGCTCAGAACGTTGGGTGCTCAGCACTCTTCTTAGCTTCCCTTTCTTGGCTTTCAGGACATTATATCCCTTTTCTCCAGTAGCTGCTGCTCCTCAGTTTCCTTTGCTAGCTCCTCCTCCTCTCCCAAATCCCTCGGTGTTGGAGGGTCCCAGATCTCTGAGGTCCTGGGCTCCTTCCTTTGTCTATCTTCATTCTTTCCCTAAGTAATCTAAGCCAGTTCTATGGCTTTAAATACTGTTTTCCCCTTTCTGTCTTATCATTTTATGTTTTATGAGGAAACGGGGCCATAAAAGAGATGTGGCCTGTGAAATGTAATGAAGTCAATAAGTGGCATAGCCAGGACCCAAATCAAAGGGTCCTGAGCCCCTGCTTCACTTCAAGAGCACCTCCTCCCACCCCCGGCCCCACCCCAACATACAAAGCATAAAACAGTTCCTTTTTAAATCAGAATCCTGAGTTAGTATCCATCCATTCGCAACACCAAGTGTAGACCCAACCACTGGTAGCAAACTTCCCAAATACAGTACTCTGGGAATTTTCTTTATTATATTTATTATGGTGACTGTTTTAATGGCAGTTTCTACTTGCTGTAATGACCTATGCAAACTATAGATCTTTCCAGGATTGTAGACTTGCACAAAAATTTCTTTGTTACTATCACTTCCTAGTTGTTTTAGAAAAGAGAGAGAGAGAGAGGAGAGAAAGAGAGAGAAACCAAATAATAGCAAACCCTTTCATATATGGGTTATCTTTACATTTTACAAAACCTTTGTTTTGCAATTATACTTTTGGAATATATCCTACCTAATCACTCCCATGTATATATGTGCAAAGATGTATGCATGCTGGTGTGTATTTCTGCACTGCATGAAATAGCAAAAGATTGGAATCAACAGGGTTAAAAGATGAACTGAGGCAAATTAAAATTTTTAAGTTCATTTGATGAAAAACTGATTTGACAGGCATTGCCAAACTGGAAGTGGTTAGGAGTGCTCCACTGACAGGAGCTGTGGGAAGACTCACAATGGATGACAAGGAAGCAAAGCAAGATTATTTGATCAGCCACAACTTAAGTAGCTGCCTTATTTGGGGAAACCTAGTTGGCTGTTTGTGGTTGATTGCCTCAGGTTTTGATTTCCTAACCTAAGCCATTTACAGGCTTAGGTTATGGTTTGCTTAGTAGGCTGACAAGGCAATGGAACCATCTCAGTCTAATGGCCTCTTTGTTTAATTAATTTCACAACATAAATGTCCTTAGATAGGAGCTAGTTGAGTAAATTATATTTATACTAGCCAAGAAAGCCTACGAGTTAGCTCTCTTTGTCCTGATAAGGAACAATCTCTAATACATAATAGTATCACATTAAAAAAAGGGCAGAATATTGTGTAGTCAAGCTAACACCATTGATTCAAATTCAGCCTGCAGACTGGTTTCATTCCGCTTGTGTTGGCCTGTCCAATATTTTTAAAATAATTGGATTTGTTGCCAACATTTAAAAACCAAGAAATTTCACATTAAAAAATTTCTGGTTTCTCTTAAAATATCAGCAGGCCTGACAACATCAAGTCCCCATTCTTACATGCAAAAACAGCTGAAACAAGGAGCCAAGTGGTGATTCTATCCTTCAAACACGCATGTTTTCTCCAGCAGTTCACATACCTTCAAGACTGCCTGAAATTGAAGAGTATATCAATTGTCATGTATGGTGAGTCATTTAGGCTTTTATTTTCTTTAGTAAAACCAAGAAGAAAGAGAACCACTACTTATTTTATATCAAAAGTGAGAAAATGAAAGACTAGAGGGACAGGTGTTTGCAAAACAACAAAAAGGGCTTTTTTTCCCCCAGAAATAAACATAACTATGCAAGTAAATTATGTGGTGTTGAAAGAATACAATTTAAACTGGTATTATTATACAACAAACCCATGTGCATTATTCATCTTACATGCCTAACCCAGGAAAGTATTTTGAGTTGATATGCCCTAGAAGTGCAGGGTAATACTGTGGTTTAGCATGAGGAATATGTATTTAGTCCCTCCTCCTGGCTCACAGCTCCTAAAACTCTTGATATTTCATGAGTGACTAGAGCGATAGTGAGTAGAGCATCTTTTGTTATAACGTACAGTTTTTGTCCTCCTGACATAAGTGATAAATGTGAAAGAAGTGTCTTGTTATTCATAACAAGTCCCTTTCAACCACATATGAGTTTATGTTAATGAGGCAACTTTTGGAAGACTAGATAAGAGACTATGTATTGATCAATGGGGCTAGTTGCCCGGGCATCCAATCACCTGATTAGAGGATTGGATCCTTCAGCCCTACCCCCAACTCTAAAGAGGTTGAATAAATCATCAATGGCCAATTATTTAATCAATTATGCCTATGTAATGAATCCTCCATAAACACCCAAAAGCATTCAGTTCACAGAGCTCTCAGGTTGGTGAACAAGAATGCACCCATGTGTTGAGAGGATTGTGCTCCCAAACTCTAAGGGAATAGAAGCTCTAATGCTTGGGACCCTTTTGGACCACGCCCTATGTTATCTCTTCATCTGGCTGTTCATTCATATCATTTAATATCCTTTGTAATAAACTGGTAGTCTAATAAGTACACTGTTTTCCTGAGTTCTGTGAGCCACTCTAGCTAATTAATCAAACCCAAAGAAAGGGTTGTGGGAGCCTCTGAATTATAGCCAGTTTAGTCAGAAATACAGGTAACAACCTGGACTTGTGATCGGAGACTGAAGTGAGGGAAGGGGACCAGTCTTGTGGGACTGAGCCCTTAACCAGTGTGATTTGCATCTAGCTCCACTTAGTGTCAGGATTGAGTTGAATTGTAGGACAACCAGCTGGTATCTGGAGAATCTGAGGATTGCTTGGTGTGAGAGAATCTGTCCCCCCACCCCATTCCCCACACATTTGGTGAGTAGAAGTGTCAGAAGTGGAGTATTCAGAGTATTGAGAGTAGAGACACAGGAGGAGTGATTTTCCTTTACAAGCAGGGTCTGAGGAAGCACTCAAGGATGGTGGGACATGAGAGAAGGGGAGACTTACTTTTATGTAAACCCTATTATACTCTGAATTTGTTAACACATGTCTTACTTATGCAAAGAAATAGATGTTAAAAATATTTTTCTGGCCCAGAAGTCATAAAATTATTTTACTATTTCAAACTACATTCTTAGGTTTGGCCGGGAATTGAGCAAATCCACCAACTAAAATGCTCAAAACATTACCTCTATTTGCAAAGAGACACTTTTCAGAGTTTTCAATAAAGCAAGTATCTTCAGAAAGGGGGATAATGGGAGATGTTAGTAGAAACTGAAATATTTGCATGTGTTTTTTTATATTTAAATTTTTACAATAGAAGTTTTTGCAAAGTCCTTTGGGGGAGGTGCCCGAGTCCCTTGAGACTATTCTTCCGCTGTGGTTTCCTGGAAAGAGAAACTAGCTAAGTCACACATATTTGCACCATCATTATTATAAAATTCTCCCCGCCCCTTGGAAAAGCTTGTTATAATCCTCATCAACAAACATTTATAAGTCATTTGCTATGAATTCTGCTCTGGGGATATATAAAAAAAATGACAAAAACCCAGTTCCTGCTCTCATGTACTCATAGTCTGGTTAGGGAGACGGACACGTACATCAAAAGATAATGTGAGCGAGTACCCACCGAGTATCAAGTAAGGGATAACAGTTCTGTTACATGTCGGAACTGTAGCATAATCAAGTGGGCTTAAGAAAGATAATTCTGGAAAAAACAGAAAAGGATGAATTTGTCAAGAGAGACTATAGGTCAGGAAGACTAGATAAGAGACTATGTCTTGAGAAAGTCAAGTGGGAGGGGACTGAACTAAAGTATAGCTGTGGAGATAGAGGTGAGAGATCATTTGAATGGATATTTCTGAATATTTAAAGCAATGAAAAACTGAACGCAGAATTAGGGAGAGGAATCAAACATGATGGGGGTTTCAAGCCATAGTAAATCGACAGTCACACGTAAAGGAAAGCTCATTTGAATGCTGGTGTTGGATTGATGATTAATGCTGAGGTAATAATGAGTAATCCAGGGAGAAAAATCTATGAGGTGTTTAGAAATCAAGTCCTGGGATTCCACAGGGAGGTAAGGCTTACGATAAGATTTGAGAGTTGTCGCAAAGGTGAAACTGAGTCACATTAACCTTTGTTAAACTGTGCAGGAATTTGAAATTATTTGTAACTGATTATTAAATCCACATTATTTTATAGTGTTTACATTTTAAGACTAAAAGTATTATATGCAGTGCAGTAATGCAGGAAAAATAAATATAAGATATAATTTTTAGATAACACGATTATTTGCATTGAAAAACCCTAAGAAATCAATAATAATAATTATAAAAACCTCTAGAAATAATTAGCGAGTTAAGGAGAATCTCAGAATATAATACCAATAGATTTAAAAAAATGTGTCTATAAACTTGCAAAAACACCTCTGTAGATATCAAGTCCTAATCCTTGGAATTTGTAAATGTTCTCTTCTTTGGAAAAAGGATCTTCAGAGATGTTATTAAGTTCAGGATCTTGAGATGGGGAGATTATTCTAGCTTATCCAGGTGGACCCTAAATAAATGTCGTGCCATATATCCTTATAAGAGCAAGATTTCACATGTACCCACAGAGAAGGCCGTGTGAAGATGGACGCAGAGATTGGAGTGGTGCAGCCACATACCAAGGAATGCCAGTGACCACAAACAGATGAAATCGTCAAGGAACAAGTTCTCCCCTAGAGTTTCCACTGGTTGTGCAGTCCTACTGACACTTTAATTTCATCCTAGTGATACAGATTATGGACCTCTGACCTCCAGAACTGTAAGACAATAAATTTCTGTTGTTTAATCTAATTTTTGATCATCTGTCATAGCAGCCACAAAAAATTAAATGAAAAAATTCCATTCATACTAGCATTATATATATACATATATATGGGTCATATACATATATACATTTATATAAAATTAGCAATACATTTTAAAAACAGAAGTGCAAAGTCTACAGACAGAAAACTATAAAACACTGCTGAGAGAAATTAAAGATTTAAACAAATATTTTAAAAATACTGTGTTTAAGGATTAGAAGACTCAATATTAAGATACCAATTTGCCCCAAGTTAGTCTATATAATCAACCCATTCCCAAAATAATGCTAGCAGGCATTTATTGTAGAAATTAACAAAACATTCCCAAATTTATGAAGAAATGCAAAGGGCCTAAAATGTTCACAACAAAAAAATAGAACTGGAGCATTTATAACTACCTGCCCTCAATCTTTAATGTAGAACTATTATAATCATGACAGTGTAGTATTGGTATGAGGACAAATAGATCAATGGACCAGAATAGAATGTTCACAAATAAATTGATTTTTAACAAAAGAACCAAAGCAATTCAATGAAGAAAAAAGTCTTTCTAACTAACTGGTGCTAGAGCAATTGGATATCTATATGGAAAATGATATCACACACATAATGTATATAAAATTTAATGCAAGTTTATATCACACACAAAAAAATCAGTGTCTACACAAAAAGTGTATAAACTGAGACATAGCCTGAAATGTAAAAGTAAAAACTATTCAGCTTCTGAAAGAAATTTTAGAAGAATAACTGCAACCAGGGAGTAGGCAGAGATTTCTTATATCACAGAAAGTAATACCATAACATTAAAAAAAAATTGATTAATTGGACTTCATCAAACTAAAATACTTCAGCCCATTAAATAACACCATTTGGAAAATGAATAGGCAAACCTCAAATTGGGAGAAAATGTTCTTAGAATATATATCTGACAAAGGACTCATATCCAAAATGATGAGACAAATAAAGAGTTAACAGGAGTGGGCTTGTGAGCTAGCAAGAACAAGCTTAAACATTAACCGCTTGGCTCTAACTCCCCTGGCTAGCAAGGCACTTGCAGGCTGATAAGCACCTTACATCCATCATAGGTGGGAACAGAACAGCTCCCAATTGCAATGGCAATCCCCTGCAAACCAACAAACACCCATCATAGATGGGACAGAACAGTTCCCTATTGCAACAGCAACCCCCTGCATACTAACATACACCCATCATAGATGGGAACAGTTCCCAGGAGAAGACAATAGTAATGTCAGGACCCCCCACTCGCCACCCCCCACAAGCTGACAAGCTTCCTATTGAATACATCCTGCACAGAAAAATATAAAACCCCAGCACTCTTTCTCGTCGGTGCAGCTGTTTCCATCAGGCTCTGCCCTGGCAAACTTTTTCTGCCAGAACTCACTCTCTCTCTCTCTCTCTCTCTCTCTCTCTCTCTCTCTCTCTCTCTCTCTCTCTCTCGTTGACTTTCAGTAAATCTTTTCTTACTCTGGTAAAGTCTCGTGAATGTTTTAATGTTCTGTGAATGACTAGGGGTTAATTNAAAATAATTGGATTTGTTGCCAACATTTAAAAACCAAGAAATTTCACATTAAAAAATTTCTGGTTTCTCTTAAAATATCAGCAGGCCTGACAACATCAAGTCCCCATTCTTACATGCAAAAACAGCTGAAACAAGGAGCCAAGTGGTGATTCTATCCTTCAAACACGCATGTTTTCTCCAGCAGTTCACATACCTTCAAGACTGCCTGAAATTGAAGAGTATATCAATTGTCATGTATGGTGAGTCATTTAGGCTTTTATTTTCTTTAGTAAAACCAAGAAGAAAGAGAACCACTACTTATTTTATATCAAAAGTGAGAAAATGAAAGACTAGAGGGACAGGTGTTTGCAAAACAACAAAAAGGGCTTTTTTTCCCCCAGAAATAAACATAACTATGCAAGTAAATTATGTGGTGTTGAAAGAATACAATTTAAACTGGTATTATTATACAACAAACCCATGTGCATTATTCATCTTACATGCCTAACCCAGGAAAGTATTTTGAGTTGATATGCCCTAGAAGTGCAGGGTAATACTGTGGTTTAGCATGAGGAATATGTATTTAGTCCCTCCTCCTGGCTCACAGCTCCTAAAACTCTTGATATTTCATGAGTGACTAGAGCGATAGTGAGTAGAGCATCTTTTGTTATAACGTACAGTTTTTGTCCTCCTGACATAAGTGATAAATGTGAAAGAAGTGTCTTGTTATTCATAACAAGTCCCTTTCAACCACATATGAGTTTATGTTAATGAGGCAACTTTTGGAAGACTAGATAAGAGACTATGTATTGATCAATGGGGCTAGTTGCCCGGGCATCCAATCACCTGATTAGAGGATTGGATCCTTCAGCCCTACCCCCAACTCTAAAGAGGTTGAATAAATCATCAATGGCCAATTATTTAATCAATTATGCCTATGTAATGAATCCTCCATAAACACCCAAAAGCATTCAGTTCACAGAGCTCTCAGGTTGGTGAACAAGAATGCACCCATGTGTTGAGAGGATTGTGCTCCCAAACTCTAAGGGAATAGAAGCTCTAATGCTTGGGACCCTTTTGGACCACGCCCTATGTTATCTCTTCATCTGGCTGTTCATTCATATCATTTAATATCCTTTGTAATAAACTGGTAGTCTAATAAGTACACTGTTTTCCTGAGTTCTGTGAGCCACTCTAGCTAATTAATCAAACCCAAAGAAAGGGTTGTGGGAGCCTCTGAATTATAGCCAGTTTAGTCAGAAATACAGGTAACAACCTGGACTTGTGATCGGAGACTGAAGTGAGGGAAGGGGACCAGTCTTGTGGGACTGAGCCCTTAACCAGTGTGATTTGCATCTAGCTCCACTTAGTGTCAGGATTGAGTTGAATTGTAGGACAACCAGCTGGTATCTGGAGAATCTGAGGATTGCTTGGTGTGAGAGAATCTGTCCCCCCACCCCATTCCCCACACATTTGGTGAGTAGAAGTGTCAGAAGTGGAGTATTCAGAGTATTGAGAGTAGAGACACAGGAGGAGTGATTTTCCTTTACAAGCAGGGTCTGAGGAAGCACTCAAGGATGGTGGGACATGAGAGAAGGGGAGACTTACTTTTATGTAAACCCTATTATACTCTGAATTTGTTAACACATGTCTTACTTATGCAAAGAAATAGATGTTAAAAATATTTTTCTGGCCCAGAAGTCATAAAATTATTTTACTATTTCAAACTACATTCTTAGGTTTGGCCGGGAATTGAGCAAATCCACCAACTAAAATGCTCAAAACATTACCTCTATTTGCAAAGAGACACTTTTCAGAGTTTTCAATAAAGCAAGTATCTTCAGAAAGGGGGATAATGGGAGATGTTAGTAGAAACTGAAATATTTGCATGTGTTTTTTTATATTTAAATTTTTACAATAGAAGTTTTTGCAAAGTCCTTTGGGGGAGGTGCCCGAGTCCCTTGAGACTATTCTTCCGCTGTGGTTTCCTGGAAAGAGAAACTAGCTAAGTCACACATATTTGCACCATCATTATTATAAAATTCTCCCCGCCCCTTGGAAAAGCTTGTTATAATCCTCATCAACAAACATTTATAAGTCATTTGCTATGAATTCTGCTCTGGGGATATATAAAAAAAATGACAAAAACCCAGTTCCTGCTCTCATGTACTCATAGTCTGGTTAGGGAGACGGACACGTACATCAAAAGATAATGTGAGCGAGTACCCACCGAGTATCAAGTAAGGGATAACAGTTCTGTTACATGTCGGAACTGTAGCATAATCAAGTGGGCTTAAGAAAGATAATTCTGGAAAAAACAGAAAAGGATGAATTTGTCAAGAGAGACTATAGGTCAGGAAGACTAGATAAGAGACTATGTCTTGAGAAAGTCAAGTGGGAGGGGACTGAACTAAAGTATAGCTGTGGAGATAGAGGTGAGAGATCATTTGAATGGATATTTCTGAATATTTAAAGCAATGAAAAACTGAACGCAGAATTAGGGAGAGGAATCAAACATGATGGGGGTTTCAAGCCATAGTAAATCGACAGTCACACGTAAAGGAAAGCTCATTTGAATGCTGGTGTTGGATTGATGATTAATGCTGAGGTAATAATGAGTAATCCAGGGAGAAAAATCTATGAGGTGTTTAGAAATCAAGTCCTGGGATTCCACAGGGAGGTAAGGCTTACGATAAGATTTGAGAGTTGTCGCAAAGGTGAAACTGAGTCACATTAACCTTTGTTAAACTGTGCAGGAATTTGAAATTATTTGTAACTGATTATTAAATCCACATTATTTTATAGTGTTTACATTTTAAGACTAAAAGTATTATATGCAGTGCAGTAATGCAGGAAAAATAAATATAAGATATAATTTTTAGATAACACGATTATTTGCATTGAAAAACCCTAAGAAATCAATAATAATAATTATAAAAACCTCTAGAAATAATTAGCGAGTTAAGGAGAATCTCAGAATATAATACCAATAGATTTAAAAAAATGTGTCTATAAACTTGCAAAAACACCTCTGTAGATATCAAGTCCTAATCCTTGGAATTTGTAAATGTTCTCTTCTTTGGAAAAAGGATCTTCAGAGATGTTATTAAGTTCAGGATCTTGAGATGGGGAGATTATTCTAGCTTATCCAGGTGGACCCTAAATAAATGTCGTGCCATATATCCTTATAAGAGCAAGATTTCACATGTACCCACAGAGAAGGCCGTGTGAAGATGGACGCAGAGATTGGAGTGGTGCAGCCACATACCAAGGAATGCCAGTGACCACAAACAGATGAAATCGTCAAGGAACAAGTTCTCCCCTAGAGTTTCCACTGGTTGTGCAGTCCTACTGACACTTTAATTTCATCCTAGTGATACAGATTATGGACCTCTGACCTCCAGAACTGTAAGACAATAAATTTCTGTTGTTTAATCTAATTTTTGATCATCTGTCATAGCAGCCACAAAAAATTAAATGAAAAAATTCCATTCATACTAGCATTATATATATACATATATATGGGTCATATACATATATACATTTATATAAAATTAGCAATACATTTTAAAAACAGAAGTGCAAAGTCTACAGACAGAAAACTATAAAACACTGCTGAGAGAAATTAAAGATTTAAACAAATATTTTAAAAATACTGTGTTTAAGGATTAGAAGACTCAATATTAAGATACCAATTTGCCCCAAGTTAGTCTATATAATCAACCCATTCCCAAAATAATGCTAGCAGGCATTTATTGTAGAAATTAACAAAACATTCCCAAATTTATGAAGAAATGCAAAGGGCCTAAAATGTTCACAACAAAAAAATAGAACTGGAGCATTTATAACTACCTGCCCTCAATCTTTAATGTAGAACTATTATAATCATGACAGTGTAGTATTGGTATGAGGACAAATAGATCAATGGACCAGAATAGAATGTTCACAAATAAATTGATTTTTAACAAAAGAACCAAAGCAATTCAATGAAGAAAAAAGTCTTTCTAACTAACTGGTGCTAGAGCAATTGGATATCTATATGGAAAATGATATCACACACATAATGTATATAAAATTTAATGCAAGTTTATATCACACACAAAAAAATCAGTGTCTACACAAAAAGTGTATAAACTGAGACATAGCCTGAAATGTAAAAGTAAAAACTATTCAGCTTCTGAAAGAAATTTTAGAAGAATAACTGCAACCAGGGAGTAGGCAGAGATTTCTTATATCACAGAAAGTAATACCATAACATTAAAAAAAAATTGATTAATTGGACTTCATCAAACTAAAATACTTCAGCCCATTAAATAACACCATTTGGAAAATGAATAGGCAAACCTCAAATTGGGAGAAAATGTTCTTAGAATATATATCTGACAAAGGACTCATATCCAAAATGATGAGACAAATAAAGAGTTAACAGGAGTGGGCTTGTGAGCTAGCAAGAACAAGCTTAAACATTAACCGCTTGGCTCTAACTCCCCTGGCTAGCAAGGCACTTGCAGGCTGATAAGCACCTTACATCCATCATAGGTGGGAACAGAACAGCTCCCAATTGCAATGGCAATCCCCTGCAAACCAACAAACACCCATCATAGATGGGACAGAACAGTTCCCTATTGCAACAGCAACCCCCTGCATACTAACATACACCCATCATAGATGGGAACAGTTCCCAGGAGAAGACAATAGTAATGTCAGGACCCCCCACTCGCCACCCCCCACAAGCTGACAAGCTTCCTATTGAATACATCCTGCACAGAAAAATATAAAACCCCAGCACTCTTTCTCGTCGGTGCAGCTGTTTCCATCAGGCTCTGCCCTGGCAAACTTTTTCTGCCAGACCTCTCTCTCTCTCTCTCTCTCTCTCTCTCTCTCTCTCTCTCTCTCTGTCTCTCTCTCTCTCGTTGACTTTCAGTAAATCTTTTCTTACTCTGGTAAAGTCTCGTGAATGTTTTAATGTTCTGTGAATGACTAGGGGTTAATTCTACACCAAGACACAGAATATATAAGAATCTCTTACATCTCAGTGATAAGATAAAAAAATATGCGATGGTTTGAATGTTTGTGTCTCCTCAAAGTTTATATATTGAAATCCTAATGCCCATTGGTGTTAAGGGGTGGGACCTTTGGGAGGTGCTTAAGTCATGTGGGTGGAACCGTCATGAATGGTATTTACCCTCTTATAAAAGAGACCCCACAGAGCTCCCTTCCGCCATGTAAGGTTAGTTACAGGAAAAAGACATTCATATATGAACCAGGAAGCAGGCTCTCACTAACCAGAAGGAGGCCATGCGCGCACCTTGAACTTGGACTTCCCAGCCTTCAGAACTGTAAGAAATAAATTTGTTCTTTATAAGCTATGGTATTTTGTTATAGCAGCCCAATGGACTGACACAACCCAATTAAAAATGAACAAAAAATTCAAACAAACACTGCACAAAAGAAGATATATATATAAAGAGCCAAAATACATTAAGTGCTCAATGTTATTAGTCATTAGGGAAATGCGGATTAAAACCACAATGAAATACCACTATGTTTCCAGTAAAACTGGTAACATTGAGAAGACTGACAGGGAGGGTCTGCGTGGCTTTCTGGACCGACGCAGCCTATGGGCTCATTGTGACAGCTGCTCTGAGACATGCTTCTGGAAGCAGAAAGAGCAGTGAAACTCGTCCTGTTGAGAAAAAAATAAGATCAGTGTCACTGCAAAAACTTTAAAGCCTGTGGAAACAGAGGTGGTGAGGATGACTCTATAGCTGATTTTCTCAAGAGTGATGAGGAAGAGAACAGAGTTTCTTTGCAGAATTTAAAGAGTTTAGGGGGAGCCTGCAGCATTAAGACGCTTACTCCTCAATCCACACCTTAAACGGTTGATGATTGGCCTGGCTCAGGGGCACAGCAAAGCCAAGCTGAGAGCCTGAGTGCAGGAACCCTTGTTTGTGGAGTTTGTTTAAGGGTCGTGGAACCATCCCAGAACGAGGATTTGTAAGATGGACCATGGTGCTGCTTGCTCAAACATGTGTTTGACTCTCAGAACCTGCCTTTTCCTTCTCCCAGGAGACCAGCTGGTATGGGGCCCTAAGCAAGGGCGGTAATTTCCAGGACACAGACCACCTGATGGAGGGTAGGTCATGCAAGTCTTCACTTTCATGGCTGTGGGGCTCAGGTGTCAGGCAGATAGCAGTACTCAGGCAGATGGCAAACTCTGTATGGAGAGAAAATTTGACATTCAAATAATTGTTTTTAAGTTATTTATTTTTGGTCCAGTTAAGGCAGATATCGTAAATAGTGTAATTTATCAAGTTTCACAGCCATTTGAGTTAAAACTTGCTCAGTGTTACTGAATGAAATCAAGATATGGTGGTTCTGTGGTAATAATAATAATAATAATAATAATAATAATAATAAAATACTGACAATACCACGTTTGCTGAGGATGCAGAGGGTTAAGAACTCTCAGACACTGCTGGGGCAGGTGTGGGGGGATGTGAAATGGGACAACCACTGAAAAATATTTGGCATTTCTTACAAAGTTAAACATACTTTGGTCCAGCAACTCCACTCTTAGGGATTTATCTAAGAGAAATAAAAACATGTGTTTTAAAAGACTTGTACAAAAGTGTTCATAGCAGCAGCTTTATTCACAATAGCCCAAAGCTGGAACCAAAGCAAATATTCATTAACAAGAAAATGGATAAACAAATTTATACAAGGTAGTACAGCAGCAAACAGGAATGAGCTACTTATACATGTAGCACCATGAATGAGTTTATAACAGACATGCTGAACTCAAAAGAGAGTAGTCTGTCTGATTCCATTTATGTGATATTCTAGAACAGGGTAAATGGGTGTTGAGAGTGGGAAAAGAACATTGGGGAGCTTTCTACAAAGATGGAAATGTTTATATGATAGGAGTCTGAGCTACATGGATGCATCCGTTTGTCAAAATGTGCAGCTGAGATTTGTGCATTTCAAATTTCAGATAAATATAGAATTACATAAATCTATAAAAAATGAGTGAGAGGGTTGAAGTAGGTGGAGATTGGATGAAACAAGAATGATAAAATGCTGGTAATTGTGGAAACTGGGTGGTAGGTACATGAGGGTTCATTATATTTTTGTTTCGTTTATAAAGTGTCTGAAAGTTTTCATTATGCAAATTTTAAAATGTGTCATATTTCTTGTAAAAATAATACCAGAAGGAAAATACAATGCGTCTGATAGAAAGGCAGTCTCATCAGTGCAAGAGTGAGGAGCAGAAAATGAGTATGAAAAGCCAATAGCCTGTGTGCTGTGTAGAATTCTTCCAGCTGTGTTAGTTTCCTCCTGCTGCTGTAATAAATTACCCCAAACATAATGGCTTACAACAGAACAAATTTATTACCTTACAGTTCTGGAGGTCAGAAGTAAGAAATAGATCTCACCGAGCTTAGAGCCAGTGTCTGCAATGCTGGTGCCTTTCTGGGGACTCTTGGGAAGAATCCATTTTTCTGCCTTTTCTGGCTTTTAGAGGTTTTCCACATTCCTTGATTTGTGGTTCATTTTTGTCTTCAGAGCCAGCAATGGCTGGTCCAATCTTTCTAACATTGCATTACTCTGACACTAACTCTTCTGCCTACGTTTTCCCCATATAGGGACCTTTGTGATTACTCCGGACCCACCTAGATGATATAGGTAATCTTATTTTAATCTCAATTTCATCTACATCCTTAATTCCCCTTTGTCATATTCATAGGTTCCAGGGATTAGGATGCAGACTTCTTTTTGGGGGGCATTACTGTGCCTACTAAACAGCTCCATTTAAATTCTGTTGACTGGCCTCTCTGTGATACTAATGGTGAGCATGCACTAAGTATCACATTTATCAAACCCAGCCACACCTGGGAATAGCTGTATATCTAAAATTGTGCTTATAATTTTCATTTTAATATTGATTATTTTCTGATTTTCAATAATTTTTATAACTTTGTGCTTCCCCCACCCCCTGTCCTTCACCCCCTCCCCGTACTCTAGGAAGAAATCTCAAGTTTGCATTCCATATCACAAATTTCATTTCCTGCAGTGGCACTTTTGCCTTTTCCTGCCTTCTAAGTAGTTTAAAGTTTTTACTCTTGCATTGTAAACCTTGAAATATTACCGTTACTTATCTTTACTGCTTTCTGTGCCTGTATCTTAGAAATCAAGATTTTTTCACTATATTAAAGATGCAAAATTACTGTCTAACATGTTTTCTTGTCCCTACAGTAATTAAATTCATAGATAACAAATTCATGGATATGACTTTCTTCTGGATCTTTCTATGATAATAACTATTGTGATGATTGTTACCAGTGGACACTTATTTAATGTGCTAGGCACTATGCTACCCCTTTACATATAATATCTCCTTCCATTCCTTTCTACAATACTTTTGCACAGGCTTCATTTTTATTGTTGTTGTTGTCCCCTGTTCTTCTAAGCCAGAGGGATTACTTTATGTAGCAAAGTATTGACCAACAACTATAATCTTGAATTCTGCTGCCTAGATCTTGTCCATTAGTAGCTATTCCTATATTATTGTTATAATCCTAATCTAGCTCACAAGCACTACCAGGAGAGTGAGATCCACCATCTCCCAGTCTTGAGACCCACCAAGGCAGCCATGGTGCTTGCATATAGAGAAGGCAAAATGACTCTGCCTACAGTGGTTCATTCACAGGTCATGCCAGCAGTCAAGACGATGGGAACGCACAGTATCCAAGAAGTTCTTAACAAACAGGGTTGGATTTATGTGTTTACATAAAACAAACACCAATGAAAACCGCTTCTTCCTTTGTTTCCTTTACCCAGTTTGCCACTTTGTTCTTTCTCTGGGCATGGATGAGATGAAGACAAGCAGAAAGGATGGCGGGAAGAAACACTCTAAGAATGTGTGTGGTAAATTTAGAGTTCAATGACCATTTTCAGTTTGCACTTCTGCGTCATTCTATTACCATGACATTATGTCATTAGAAATTGAGTTACTATAAAAAAAACAAAAAAAACAGAAATTGAGTTACTATATATATGAGCATTTAGACTAGTGCCTGGAACATAGTAAGCATTTAAAAATTGTATTAGCGGGCCGGCCGAGTGGCGCGATGGTTAAGAACTGGCTTGGGACGCCAGAGGGCCCCGGTTCGGATCCCACATATGAGGGCCAGTGACACTGCTCTCCACAGCTAAGATGCTGAACAACAGTTCAACCTAGAGCTGGGCTGCGGTGAGTAGCTGGCGACGGCGTAGGCTGCAACCCCTGTGGCAGTGGGTTGCCATGGGATACCTACCCTATGTAGCCAGCAGCCAGCACGAGCGGCCAGCAGCCGCAGTGAGCAGCCGTCCAGAAGCCGGCGACTGATCTGCCTCGCCGGGAAGAGTGCAATGATGGTGCCAACTTGGGCCAGTGAAGCAACGTCCTCCACAACTAGACTGAAGAACAAAACAACAGCAACTTGTCTGTTCCCCTTCCCCCAATTCCCCAGCACTGTTCCCATTCCCCAATTCCCCAATAAAAATCTTAAAAAAAAAATTGTATTAGCTAAAATAGGATGGGACATGCTGCTCTAGAAGTGACTTGAGAGTGACCACTATGAGAATGGTCAATAAGGTCAAAGATCCCTCCTGCTCACATTCCACTGCTAAGAACCTAGTCATACAGCCAACTTAACCACAGGTAAAGCTGAGAACTACAGAGGAAAATATGGAGAGTAGTTGAGAGAGTAGTTGAGCCTGCCTACCTCCAGTCCTTCCAGAGATTTCATGAGCTGCCCACTATTACTTAATACACTCCTCTATGGCTCAATCTCTTCAGAGTTAGTTTCTATAACTTGCAATTAGAACCTTAACTGATTCATTTTTCTTATTTGATGTGTAACCTAGATGTTTATTTGATGTGTAACCTAGATGTTGACTAGGGCTATCCTGCCCTGGTGATTTAGATAAGGTTGATTCAAAACATATTCCACGGATTGTAGAAAGTCCAATGTCTTTTTCAAGATTACTACAAATTCTGCTGGAGAATTAGATACTAAAGGACACATCTGACGCAGCTGTTTCCGTCCCCTGAATCAGGATTTCTCAACCTTGGCACTATTGACTTTTTAGGCCAGACAATTCTTTATTGTGGGTGGCAGTTTTGTACACTGGTGGAATTTTGGCAACACTCTGGCCCCTGCCCACTGAATGCCAGTAGCTGCCCTGTCCTATTGATGACAAGCAAAAGTGTCTCCAGACATTGCTAAATGTTCTGGCGGGGGCTGGGGGGGGCAATGTCACTCCCAGTTGGGAACTGCTATTCTAAAATAATCCAGTGTAGGAAATGGCACCTGTTGCCCCTGTTCTCAACCAAGTCGCCATTAAGTGTGGTACTCAGACATTTTCCTTAATTTCCACTAAAATTTTTAAAATGTGCTACAAAAGGAGGTATCTATACCAGTAGCAAATTTGATAGAAGTTCTGGGGAAATGGAGAGATTTTCATCATGGATCTATGACCAAATCAAATTTGTTAGACACTCACGTTCTTCAAAAGGCTCTCAGTCATTTCTGCAACTTGGGCTCTAGTACCTGGTTGCTTGCCCCTCCTCCATTTCTCTTCCTTTATCATACTTACTTCTCTATTCTCTGCTCTTCCCTACCTCCAAATTTCTTTCCATTTTAATTCAAAGTGGTTTCCTTATACCTTTATATTTCCCTGTCAACTCATTCCCTTTGGGTATTACCTTCTACCCCTAATTGGTGTATCAAGGTATTTTCCTAAATAGAAAGCTCTCTCCCCCATAGCAATTCTAGAGCCTATTATGAGGTAATTAAAATTTATTCTTGTTGCAATTCTCACTAAAACTCCTCCTATAGAGCTGCAGTAGTATTAACCCCCTTTTAAGGGGAGGAAGCTGTTTCAATCATCTATTGCACCATTAACAACTACCCAAAACTTAGTGGCTTAACACAATAACCATTTCATCATATCTCTCTTCAAATGGCATATCCACATGGTTAGCTTGGTCTTCTCACAGTGGGCTATTCTCAGAGTAGTTCACTTTTTATGTGGTGGCTCAGGACTCCTAGAAAAAGGGTTCAGTGTAACAGGAAATGGAAGCTGCCAGTCTTTTTTAAGGCCGGAGCCTTTAGTGTCACTTCTGCCATATTGGTCAAAGTAGTCACAGAGCCTGTCAGGTTCAAGTGAATGTGTGGTCATCTTGATTTGACCACAATATGCTCTCTGGCCAAAAATTCTGACTTTGCTCCTACATACAAATCATTCTCCTCCCCTCCCAGCATCCCCAAAATCTCATCTCATTACAGCATCAGACTCAGACTTGAGATCTAGGTCTTGATGGATCAGAGAACTAGAAAAAGAGCTTAGAGAGCTTGGTGCTCTGAAAGCCTAGGAAACAGGGTTTCAAGAAGGGAGTGTGTGTGGTCAGTAGGGTCAAAGATCAAGTAACACAGAGACTGAGGAGAAGAGAGCTTTGGGTGTGGCCAACAGAAGGCTTGGGCCTCCTACTCCCCTTCTTCACTGTGGGTGGTGATGCTGGGAGTCAGAGACTATATATATACAGTAAAACCTTGGATTGCAAGTAACTTGGTTTGTGAGTGTTCTGCAAGATGAGCAAACATTTCTAATGCATTTTAATTTGGTAAATGAGTGATGCCTTGTAATACGAGTAGTTTTTTTCCAGAATGAATTATGCTCACAAACCAAGGTATTACTGTGTGTATACATATATATGTATATATATATATATATATGTTTCTGATGATATAAAACATGTTCTTTCTAGGAATTTTGAAAATATGAAAAATTATAAAAGAAAAAATAATGCATAGACAACTACTAAAGCCTCTTGAAGAGATTTCTCTATTCTTTATATATTTATGCATGCTTGTATGCATGTATATATATATATATCCGTGTATGTATACATATCTTTTTACTCCCAACCTTTCTCTGATTGTTCATTCACTAGCAAACCTTTTTTGTGCACTCAGGATAAGGCTACAGCAGGAATGCAAAGAGAAAGAAATGAGACGACTACCAGCACTTACGTTTTCTAAATAGGCTAGAAATTTCCAGAAGACACATTGCTTAGAGAAAAAGAACTTCTGAGTCTCAAAGCCTGACTTTTGTGTACAAAAAGCTAAAATTTATTTTATAAATAATAGACTTTGGAAAAATGAATGATGTAACAGCCAATTGTCCTACCATGGACTTAACAACAATTTCACAGCTGAGGAAGGTGAGATTTGATATGATTGGGTTTGGTGCTGGTATAGGTCTCAGAGATACTTCCATACCTTGTGAAATGGTAGAAGTCCCAGAGAGGTGGGGACCTCAAGCAGAGAACTGTATCCTGATTCCTGGGGAAATCTGAGAGGGTAGCAATGTTAACAGAGAAGTCCCTTGTGCTAACACGTCATGGTAGTAGTGGAGAAGAAATGGGCAAGGCAGGGCCAGTCTAGCCGGAGACCCCAGCCCATGATGCCTGTGGCCCAGGAGGCTTGGGAATGTACCCTACAGTTTCTCCAAAGGTGGTGATGAAAGACTGAGAGAAGGCTGAGATAAAACCTGTGGTGGAGGCACAGGTGTCTCAAAGGAGGCAAGCAGAGTACATGCAAATGACCACAGATGCCAATGCAAGTGATGACTCAAGCTATGCCAACAAAGGACAGAGAATGGGGAAAGACAAGTGTTTCCTCACTCTGTGACACCCAAATCCAGTGAACATAGATGACAATCTAATGGAAGGGTGAGAGAAGGGGGAAACCCTTACTCCACTGTTTAAGTGGGAAGTGCTTGGGAATACCCGGAGGTGACTGAGCTACCTCCTAGTTGACTAGATTCATTTCCTGTCACTAGGCAAGATGTTGGATTTAAACAAAAATCAAGTTAAGATACATATTTTTAAAAAATTACATTTTCTGCACATGATGACTTAAGAAATATGTATCATTGTTTATATGTGTACACAGTTGACTTTGATCAACACAAGGGTTAATGGAACCAATCTCCTGCATATCTGAAAATCTATGTATAAGTTTGGCTCCCCTGAAACTTAACTACTAATAGCCTACTGTTGACCGGAAGCCTCACCGATAACATAACAGTCAATTAACACATATTTTGTATGTTATATGCATTACATACTGTATTCTGACAATAAAATAAGCTAGAGAAAAAAATGTAATTAAGAAAATCATAAGGAAGAGAAAATACATTTATAATATTGTACTGCATTTATTGATACTGTAAGTCGATGCTCTCTGTTTTAGGCTATGTTTTTTGTCTGCGAGTTTTTCAAATTGTTGATTAAAAAAAAAAATCTGTGTATAAATGGACCTGCACAGTTCAAACTGTATACGGTCATCTATGTTATTCCCCAAAGTTTTGATCACACTGCTTATAGAGTTTCACGAAACATTATATTATGAACAGTTTAACCATGCCATTAAATATTTTCAGGCATGCCTTTATTGACTGCATAATAGTCCATTATATGGATATAGTTTCCCTTCCCCTCCCTTCCTCCCTTCGTCCTTCCTTCCCTCCTTTCTTCTACAATTCCCTGATTATTAAGCACTTATTTTGTTTCTAATTTTTCACTGTTACATGTAACATTTTTTGTTTTTACATTTTAAATCTTTTTCTGTAACTTGCATTATTTTCTGGGAAATGAATTCCAAAGATGAAATTACTGGGTGGAGGTGTATAAATATTTTTAAGGCTTGCCATTCACATTCTCAAATAGCCCTCTTGCGTCGCCATGCTGTTTACACAGCCACCAGCCAATGGATGTACGTTTCTTTCTCTCTTTCTCTCTCTCTCTCTCTCTCTTTCTTTCTTTCTAAAGAAATTTTATTGGGGAACAGTGTGTTTTTCCAGGACCCATCAGCTCCAAGTCAAGTAGTTGTTTCAATCTAGTTGTGGAGGGTGCAGCTCCTTGGCCCATATGGGAATTGAACCTGCAACCTTGGTGTTATAAGCCTGCACTCTAACCACCTGAGCTAACTGACTGCCCCTGGATGTGTGTTTCTTGAGAGACCACTCAGGAGGGTAAAGTTCTGTGTATATCAACAATGTGGGGTATGGTCCCAGCAGGTCAGAGGCTTCAAATGTATCTTGACTCTTGTCCAGATTTTGAAACATCCAAAGTGACTGGAGCATGAAGGGTATCCTTTGCTAGTAAGTGTGTATTAAATACTAAGCCACTAGGGGGCGGAGTTATCTCACTAAACTAAGGTTGGTTGGTTGGTTTGTTGGCTAGTTGGTTGGTTTTTGTAAAGCCCAGGCCCGTTTATACCATCAATCTAGATCTAAATCCTGACGTTGCCATCAAGCTGGCTTCAGTTATTTTAACAGGGTGATAAACAAAGGCGGGGATGCTATAAATATGAAATAGGGAATTCCCAATTACTGTAACAAACACATTGTATTCACATTGTTCTGGAAAGAATGAACTTTTTATTTTAGAATAGTTTTAGATTTACAGAAAAACCGTGCAAATAGTAGAGTTCCCATATGCCCCAAACCGAGTTTCCCCTATTGTTAATAACATGCACTAGCATGGTACATTTATCACAACTAATGAACTAATATTGATAAATTACTATTAACGAAAGTCTAATTTATTCAGACATTCTTAGTTTTAACGGAATGTTCTTTATTTGTTCAAGAATACCACATTATATTTAGTTGTCATATCTCCAAAGGCTCCTATTGGCTGTGACAGTATCTCAAACTTTTCTTTTTTTTTTTTTTATGACCTTGAGAGTTTTAAGGAGTACTAGTCAGGTGTTTTATAGAATGTCCCTCTATCAGGATTTGTCTGATGGTTTTCAGACAAATCTGAAAAACAGAGTTTGAGGGAGGAACATCCAAACACCCAAAGAGCTAAAGCTCCCTTCTCATGTCATCATATGAAGGGCAAATTTTGTCAATATTACTTATCACTCACTGTTGATGTTGACCTTGATCACCTAGCTGAAGATAGTATTTGTTTCTCCATTGCAAAATTACTCTTTTTTCCCACTTCCCACACTGTACTCTTTACAAAGAAGTCTCTATAAGCAGCTCACACTTAAAGGACGGGGAACCATGCAACCCTCCTTGAGGGAGCAGCAGCTACATAAATTATTTATATTCTTCTGCATAGGAGATTTGTCTCTTCCTTCCTGTTTATTTGCTCTGTCCTTTATTTACATCAATGTGGACTCATGGCTGGTTATTTTATACTTTGGGTTATAATCCAAATCCAATTTTAAAATTGTTACTCAAATTGTTTTAGCTTTGCTCATTGGGAACTCTCAGTGGCTGCAGTGTCCTTTAGATTTACCTCCTCACCCCCACCCATTTCGCTGTTGTTTTTGTTTTTATTTTTTTCATCACTTTCTTATTTTCTGGCACTAAAAGAGGCTGCCCAGATTCTGGAATTAGCCATTTTCCCCCAAGAAGCCCTGGTTTCTTTCATTGGAGAATGGTGGGCATTAGGCTTATATTCACTTATGTACACAGTTTGCACACCTTTTATTCTTCCAACTGCCCCTTAAAGTTGTTAGTCCTATTTTATAGTTGAACAATCTTTGCACAAATTACCCCAGAGAGTTGTAGAGCCCAGAGTCAGGCTGCAGATTTTATTTGGTTAATGAAAGCCCCAATGCATTAGCTTTTAATAGTATCCTCATTCATTTTGCTTAAAAATATATAAATTATGATGAACCCTCTTCAAAAGGTATTTGTAATCACATTTCTTTGTGTACACAAAAAGCATTCTGTGTGTGGGGAATTAAATTTCCTTTTGTGAAAAACACATAGCGATAGAGCAAATGTATAATTACGTTATTTTATGTAGTCTTTCACTAAAATATTGGTGGTTAAAGGCTTAAGGACATCTAGAAATAAAATATTCAAGTGACTAAGAATCATTTATTTCTTCTATCTTATATAGAGTCAGTGTGGAATCTTGGATAGTTATCTTATACTTTGGGTTACTCACACATTCATTCAATACACATTGTTTAGCACAGAGACTACATATATAAATCAAGTCGTATTGGACCCTCAGACCAATGCAGAGATTCAGACATGTAGATAGATATGACAGAAGGTGGTTAGTTATTCCAAGAGCTGGAACAGAAGTCTAAAACAACTGTCAGAAGTCCCAGTGTGGTGGAAAGGAACATACATCCACGTTGGCGCTGGAAAAAACCTGGGTTTTAGCTGCTCACCTGTGCTGGTTGAGCTCTGTGATCATTTAACCTGTAGGAGCTGGCTCTTCTCATCTGGCAATCAGAAGAATTGAATGAGGACTTGTGAAAGCATGCTGTACGGCATTGATCAAGTGCTGTTGGCATAATTAAACTAACCATTCAATGTAACGGGAAGCTGGAGGGGCTGGGGTCAAACTTGGGCCTTTGCTAGTTATGCTACCTTGGGATAGTAAGTTTCATAAACTTCACAAGTGTTCATTTGCTCACATGTAAAATAAAGACGATGATAACAGAACTTACCTTCTAAAACTGTTATGTGAAGAATAACGCCTGGGAAACAGTATATGTTAGGACAGAGGAGCTATGTTTACCTTCACGGTGTCTACTCGCTCTGCTTTAAGTTATATACAACTGTCGGCCCTGATATCCCCAACCCCCTACCAAGACCAAGACTGAAGTGTGTGTGTACATAAAATTTTGAGCAAATAAAAAGTATAAGGAAGAGAAACATAAAAAGTAAGCTAGCATAGTATTAATTAATATATATGCATATAAATATATTATTCTTTAAATTGCCAAAAATTCTAGCATAATTTAACCAAATAAAAAATGAAGTTAACATTTTATCACAAGATCAAAATCCAAGGAGTATGGGATTCCTTTTTAGGCAGATGAAAATGTTCTGGAATGATTGTAGATAGTGGTTGTGGCTACACAAATTTGTGAATATTAGAACTCACTGAATTGTATACTTTTTAAAGGGTGAACCTTATGAATGTGAATTATATATCAATACAAAAATTGTACCTCAAAAAAAGTAAGTGAACATTTTAGAGCTCTAGCAGGCAGTCATTTATATATTTAGCAGGGAAAAAATAAAACAAGAAGGTTTCAAACTTTATCTCAACACATAGGGGTTGAGAAGTGTTACAATGTGAAGTGGTAAAACTTTACCAATGCCATGTGCAGATGAGAGAAAAAGGTTTCATTCCATTGTTTCAAATGGACAATACTTGCAGTTCCCTTCTGGCTGGGTTCCTGAATACATTTTGCATTTCATGCATCATTATGGGGTTAAGATGAGCATGTAATTGATTGAGTTACAAGAAAGACTGCACACAAACTTATGTCATTAAACAAATCTGGTGATGCCATAACATTTAAGCCAAATTTGAATGGCAAAATTAGCCTCAAAGAACATAAAAAACAACTTGCACAAACACATCCTACCCCATTATCAACATACCTGATCAGAATGGTATATTTGTTACCATCGATAAACCTACATCGATACATAATTTACGTTAGGGTTCACTCTAGGTGTTATACATTCTATGGGCTTTGACAAATGTATAATGACATGTATCCACAATTACAGTATCATACAGAGTCGTTTCACTGCCCTAAAAATTCTCTCTGCTCCCTCCAATTCATCCCTACCACTCTCCTAACCCCTGGCAACCACGAATTCTTTGACTGTCTCCATAGATTTGCCTTTTCCAGAATTCTAATAGTTGGAGTCATGCAGTATGTTGCCTTTTCAGATTAATTTCTTTCACTCAGTAATATACATTTAAGC
This sequence comes from Hipposideros armiger, assembly GCF_001890085.2. Classification (NCBI taxonomy): domain Eukaryota; kingdom Metazoa; phylum Chordata; class Mammalia; order Chiroptera; family Hipposideridae; genus Hipposideros; species Hipposideros armiger. Next base: position 135,598 of record NW_017731358.1, on the reverse strand, counting down.
TCTCTCCATGTCTTTCTGTGGCTTGGTAGCTCATTTCTTTTTAGAGCTGAATACTATTCCATTGTCTGGATGTACCACAATTTATTTATCCATTCAGCTACATAAGGGTATCTTGACTGCTTCCAAGTTTTGGCAATTATGAATAAAGCTGCTATAGACATTCCATGTAGGTGTTTGTATGGACACGTTTTCAACTCATTTGATTACATCATTAAGGAAAGGAAAATGAAAACAACCATGAGCTGCTACTACACACCTCTTTTAATGGCCAAAATCCAAAGCAATGACAACACCAAATGCTGGCAAGAATGTGGAGCAACAGGAACTCTCATTCTTTGCTGGTGGGAATGCAAAATGGCCACTTTAGAAGACAGTTTGATAGTTTCTTACAAAATGAAACATCTTACCATATGATCCAGCAATCTCCCCTCTTGGTTTTTACCCAAACGAATGGAAAGTTTATTCTTTAAATCGGTCTCTCCTTCCCTTAGTTTTGCCTGTTTGATATTACTATTCTGTACTGCATGTGCCTCACAGGGTGTGTGATATGGTGTGGTGAGAACAGCAGGTGTGGCGTGAATTCAAATCTTGTCATTTTGCTGACAGATACCATTCATTCATTTAACATTTATTTAATTAACTTCAGCATGCATGACCTGTAGTAGATGAAGGATAGAGATTAATAAAACATTCCCTGGAGGAGTTAAGTCAATTAGGAAGCAAGAAGCAAGACCAACACCAAAATATAAATTCCCAAACATGTGCTAATTGCAAACAAGTGGCAGAGAGAGAGTTCAGGTAGGGAGTTGGGCCAGAAAGGCTTCCTGGAGGTAGGGAGTTCCCTGCTGGCCTAGATAAATGGAGACGGATAGGGAAAACATTGACAAAGGAGATCGAAAGCAAAGGCACAGGGGAGGGCTTGCACATGAGACTATGAATTATACATAAACTCATAACAGAATTGAAAGGAATGCCTGAGAGAAAAAGTTACTTCAACCATTTCCTGATCCTGTCTCTGCACTCCTTTCCTTCTAAACACTCCAATTCAAATAAGAATAGAAAGGGGGGGGGGAGGGGGAAGAAAAGCAAATAAATCATTTGCTATTTCTTTGTTGATCTGGTATTTTAGCTTGCTTTCATTTATCCCAGGAGCATGTCTGCTGCTCTGAGCAGTTCTCAGCCTCTCTGGATGCACCTAGTAGATATTAAATGGAACTACTCATAATGGCGGGGCTGGTTTCTGCCAGACTGTGAAGATGTTGCTACTTCACTTGGCTAACCCATTGGGAAGATGTGAAGAGAAGGGATAATGTTTCATCATGTACTTATTTCCACCATTCATCTGAGAACTCCACAGCATATTACAAACATTATTACTTGCAACATCTCTGTGAAGTAACTTGAGAACTGTAGAAACTGAGTCACAAAGGGCTTAAGAGACCTGTTCAAAGTGATGTGTCCTCAGTATGGGGTAGAACCTGAAATAAATGCTTGTCATCATGGGTAATAAACTCCCTCAAGTTTTCTCTCCAATCCTCATTACCCAAACATGATCTCTGTTAAATGCTTGAGATCTTGAGTTACACTTTATCTGAACTCAAGGTTTTACTGTAATTATTAATTATCCTAATCTGCACTGGTGTCTAATCTGTGGATGATACTGGAGTAAGCAAAGATGTGGTATCCCAAAGAGGAATACCTCCAGGTAGTGATGTGAAGCTTAATTGAATTAATTAGTGTTTGTAAAACATGTAGCAACGCTTAGATTAAAGGGTCTAATACAAGGATACAGAGCTTCCCCATTAATTACCAAAGAAAAGAGCTCGCTAACGGCTGTCTCTGCTTCTCAGGAGCATTGCTTTCAACTATCCCTGCTTGGCATTGAGTTCTGCCTTTTTTTTTCAGGTGGCTTGGGGTGGCCCATCTGTCCACATTCAGAACAGCCTCCCTTGATTTCTGTTATTTCCAAAAATATAAAGCTCTTCTCTGGAAGTAAGGCAGCTCCCCTTCTGTGAGGCTTACCTTAGCCATCACCTATTATAACAATTCCAGGTAATTAAAGGCAGTCTATAAAAACAAAAACAATCAAAAGAGCAAATCCCCAGGCAGAAACCCCATACCAGTGTGCTTAATGTTGAGAACTTTTAACCTGAAAATTTGAGTATACAAAACAATACATATTAAGGTGTAACTATTAAGCATTGCAAACTGTCACAACTAGACCAGGCTTTAAAAATTCCTGAATTACCCTCATTGTTTTTCACGTGAAGAAAAAGTTCCAGGAAGACTGCATAATGATTATTCCAAGATCACAGTCTGTGAGAGGTAGGATTCAAATCGAGGACTCAAGTCTTATATAATACATTTTGCTCCCCACTTTTTGTAAAAGGGTCAGAAAAGGATTCTTTGAAATGTTCTTTCTAGGATATTTAAAAGAAGATTTCATTTGGAAAGTTCGATTTAAATAGGATGTTTCCAGAACCCACCAATTGTGTAAAGCTATGGCCACATCACACCATTGTAAGCATATCCAATTACTTAGGCAGAATAGAGAGGGCTTGAGACATGGCATTGGACACACCTACTGAAGTAAAAACCTCCTCTTGGGAACTGATGAAATTGCAGGTGCTGACGAAGGAAGACCAATCTAGCAGGCAATTGAAGCTTATGGCAATCTTTGCTTACAGCTCAGGAGAGGAGTTGGCCCAGGAGGAAAGGGAGGGAGGCCGTAAGACAGAAGTGGAAACATTTCCAGCAAGCTGAGTCCAGCAGGGAGGAACAGGGGGCAGGTGATGCTTGGAAACCCAGACGAGAAGCTGGCTGCAAGGTTCTGTCCTCCAGTGGCCAAGCCCAACCAGAGACACAGGGCCTGAGGCACTGTTCCAAATCAGGGTAGGAGCCTGGCAAGAGGAAAGCTAGTCCTTACTCCTAGGAAGGACCTGAGGCTCGAGGCCAGCTGCCAGACAGGAACCTGGAAACAGTTGTACTCACAGGGGATCTTATTATTGGGAATGAGGTAGGAGTCCAATGAACAGAATTAGGGCACAGTGTCCGGTCAGACTGGTGGGGAGTGTGACTTGGTGTTTACCAGTGGAGAGCAAGGCTGGGCTAGATTCAGGACCCCCACCACAGGCCTGGGATGACCCAGGAACAGGGCTGAGCTCCCCAGTAGGAATCAAAAACAGGTCCCTGCTGGAGCTGGAGAGAGAGGCAAAGCTGGGGCTGGCTTTTGGGCCTCTCTGTTTATCATCCTTCCTAATGTCCACTTGGGGATGATTTACATTTGAGTTTTCTCTTGCATCAGCATGTAAGAGGCTGGACAAGAGGGAAGAAGACTCTCAAGTAGATCAATCAATGATATTTTGGGAGGGAGAAGAGACTGAAATTAACAACGAATGTCGTTCAGAGCTTTTATTTGTTCATATTATATATGTCTTTCAATGCCCAAGCAAATGGGTAAAGGGGTATGTTATTTCCTGATGGAGCAAAGAATGGAAAGTGGAACCGAAGCACTCCTCGCACTCACACCCTCCCCCAGTTAATGCGGCATCGAAGGGGGCTCTTTGAGGTGTTTTAGATTTTTCCAAATCCTTCAATAACACTGACAAAGCATCTGAAATTAACAATCTAAGTAAAAGCTGTGTTTGCCATGCAAATGCAACATTAAAATAAGTCTCCCAACTTCCAGTCTGATCTTTTTCTTACTGAGGCTTTTGGGGGCTGTCACTGTCTTGGCAGTGAGGAAACTGTTTGCAGGTCCTCATGAAACACACCCCTTTCTTTCTGTGTCTGTCGTAGGAATGTTACTGTGCTTCCTCCTCGTCACTGGGAATTGAACCCAGTTTTCTCCCTGTTCCTCTCAGTCTTCTTTTAGCACCAGGACACTTGTTATTAGCTGGTTGCATGTTTTGTTGTTGCTTTGTTTATGTTTCATTCACACACAGGAGGCGGCATAGAATAATGGAAGTTCTTTGCCAGTGGTGCCTGTCAGTCACGTTGGGACTTGTCTACTCCGTATGCACTGGTCCCAACCCAGACCTACCAAATCAGAATCCCTGCGAGTGCACACACAGGTTCTTCATTTTTCGTAAGTATGGGTTATCTTGTGCTTGTACTACTTTGAAGAAAGTAAAAAGAAAATACAAGAATAAGGTCCATCTATGATCATAGCAAGATGTCCATGATACATGAACTACAAAGTTAATTTACAGAACACTATGTAGAATATAATCCCATTTTTGTAAAAGCAGGAAACATGTGTATGTGTGTGTGATGTGATGTATATCAGGGTGTATTTGAACAAAAGGATCCTTGGACTTGGGATTTTAGTCAATGTTTCCTGTTTCCCTCTGCCACTCACCTCAGAAAGACTTGATGTACTGAAATCAGTTCCAGCTTTAGAATCAGAAAGTTTATATTATGGCTCTACCATTAAATAGCAATGGGAAATTTGGCAAGTTACTCAGTTACCCTAAGATTTGGTTTTTCATCTGTGAAATAAAATACTACTACTACTACTACTACTACTACTACTGCTGCTATTACTACTACTACTACTCTTATATTCTATGGGATTATTGTAAGGATAAATAAGACTATTTTTTAAAGGAAAAATTAGTAGTATAAGTTGAAGGTAACAGTACTTGGGAATGTTTTTCTTCCCTAAAAAATATAAAATGGAAAAAATACCCCCAAATGTTTTTATTAGTCTTTCTAAATTAAGCCCACATGCAAATTGATTGTTCAATTGAAGGATGCCAGCCTTTTAGGACTAGAACATTCAGAACAGACCCCGTGAACTCCAGCACCTCCCAACCCTGGCCTGTCTGCCTCGCATGGGTATTGTTGGTTGCCACCTGCAGGCCTGGTTCCAGCCTATGTGTCTTGTGGCAAAAGCTGCATGGTTTTTGGCAGATTGGAGAATCATCCAAATATCCAATTGCCTGGGCAAAATCCTTATGGGGGGGTTAACAAGCTGATAAGAGAAATTCAGCTATGTCTTATGAAAGGCCTTTGCAGGCACTCATGAAGGAACTTATCTTGAGAATAGGAGGTGTAGGATGCACAGGTTGGTCATCTTCAAATATCTCACTGCTTGTCATGTAGAAGACTGGGGTGGACACTGATCTGATGACACCAAGGGGAGAACTAGGATTAACAGGTGGAAATGTCTGCCTGGTGATTCAGAGCAAAGGCCTTAATCCTCTTGATTGTGGTGATGGTTTCACTGGTGTTCATCTGACACATTTTATACTTTATGTATGTTCAGTTTATTGTCATTCAACTATACTTCAATACTGTAGAAAAGAGTACGAGCCTTAATGTCTGAGAGCTTGGGCCCCAATTATTGCCTTGCCACTTAATATCAGTATGACTAGCACAAATCCCTTTACCTCTAATAAATCTCTTGGAGTTGATATGAAGCTAGGTGAGATGATGTATGGCAAAGTGCCTAGCACAGAGTAAACATGTGCCAAATATTTGCTGTTATTATTGGATACTCTGATTTCTGTGAAGTCCTTAACTGAAAGAGATAATTTAATATAAGGGTACCAGGCCTAGGAGGGCAGTTTTGGAGTCTTGAGTTTCCAGGGGCCTTTGAAAGGTCATCAGAGAGTACTGGAGAGAGGGAGAATCAGGGCCAACCTCTGCCAGCCCCACTGTCCAACGTGGGCAACCCCAGCTTTTTTAAGTGAGAGGAATTCAGAGCCAGATCACCTTGGCATTGGAAGAAGCTTTAGGGCTTGGCTGGTCAGATCCCAATCCAGGAGTCCCACTCTGAGGTGTCCCAGGCTTCCTCTCTTCCTCCCTGCCAGTGCCCCTGCATAGGGCACCTCCTCCAGTCAGCATTCTCTGCTGGCATCTGGCCTAGGAGCCTACATACGAAACACTGTTAAATGTCAAGTATTTTGTAACAGGAGATGGAAAACACATTCACTTCCTGTCTCTTGCTCTCCATCTATGTGATCGTGAGCAAGCCACTTTACTGCTCTGAGCCTCAGTTTCCTCATCTGTACCATGAAATGAATATTATTTGCACCATCCTTGTGATATTGTAAAGTGCTTAGTACTGCTCAACACAGTTAAGTGCTCCACGAAAGGCAGGCCATGAGACTGTCATGGGTAAGCATCGTGTGAGGTAACAAGAGGTGAAAGCAGCATAGAATAGAGTGCCTGAGTCCTCAACTCACAAACCGCTGAGGTTGCTGAAAGAAGCAAGTCAAATGCTTTCTTCCCCTCCAGGTAACAGATGCATTTTAGACCGTGGTTCTCTGGAGGCAATGTGCCTGCCTTTGCTCTTTTAACCTATTCTTTTGCTATGGCCCTAAATTCCAGCTTCACATATTGAGATTTAACTACCTCAGTAATTACCCTTAATTTTGGATCTTCAGGCTTTTCTTTGCATCTATGATAGAACGTATGGTTTCCAGCTTACAGCTTCTACAAAACTGAATATCCCTTGTATTTGGACAGCAACTGATCTGCCTCCTTCCTCAAGCACTGGTGACCCACTCAATTTGTATTTTGCCCTCAATAATCTGTGACTCCTTCTGACTGTGTACCTCTGATCTGCTGGGGCTTCCCAATCCCAGAGAAACATTAGGCATCACAAGAGCCTTGCACCCCTTTCTCTTTGTACCCACAATGTCACACACACACACACACACACACACGTAAACACATGCACTATCCCAGCATGAGCCCTGGTCACGCTTCCATTAGATCTGATGGTAACATTTGCCTCACCCTTCCTTTCCATGCTATTTCTCACCCCTCAAACCCCACTCTTCGGGAGGGCTTCTGCTATTGCTAATTTTTTCATTCCCTTTGGCCAAGACCCCATCTCTTACCCCAGATGCCATTCACGAAGCCCAGTGTTGTGGTTCACAATATTTTCAAGTACTATGAAAATATTTGGTGACGTGCTTATGTTAGGAATGAAAAGGAATTTTCTGAAAGACTTTTTGTCAATATTTATCAAGCAAAATATGTTATAATAGTCACACCTAATAGTCACTGAATGCTTGCCCTGTACCAAACAAACACTGTCCTAAGTTGTTTAACTGATCTAATTTTCCTGTCCTCAGCTCTATAAGGCAGATACTTTTATTATCACCACTTTATTCTACCTCTAGAAATTATCCTTAAGGGAATAAAGTTGGCTATATTAAAAATATGCACATACAAAAATTTAACGCAGCATAGTTTAAGTTGAATAAATTCAACCTGATGGAATATTATGTATTCATTAAATAGCAACAATTTCAGAAATGTTTAATCATATGAAAAAGGTAATTAAATATTAAATGAAAAACAAGAAGCAAATTTTTATATGCAACATGAGCCTGCTATTATCCATGAATGCATAGATGAAAAAAAACATAAAACAAAAAACAAAAAAACAAAACAGCATCATCTAACAGTGACTATCTCTGAGTAGAATTCACTCTTTGCTTTCTTCACTTGCCTGTATCATCTAATTTCCACAACAAACATGCTTTAATGTCATAATAAGAAAAAGGAAATGTCATTAAAAACATTTTTGCTATTGCATCATTTCTTTAAGTTCTACTTAACCTCTACAGAGTCTAAGTCTCTTGCTTGCCTCCACTGGGAGCTTCACAATGTCAATCTCTCTCTCTCTTTTTTTTTAACTGACACTGGTGAAATAAATTTTTATTTTCAGGACTTTCATAGGAAAAAAATTAATTTATACTAAAGTATAAAATAAATATAAAATTATAATAAAACAGACTAATTATGACCATGACTGATTAGAATTAATAAACTACCCAAATTAATAAAATATTTAAATAGCAATACAATTCTATTACTTTCAAATAGGACCTGGATCTAGGTTAGCACATGTTTTAGTAGAGGTGCTGCTTTAAGGAATATATAAGAATGGTCAGCAACAATATAAGTCAAACAACATGGCACTGAGTCATCTCACCATTGAAATGTTTCCATAGGCTTATATTCCCCCCAAACTTTAATATAGTTTATATATGCAAGTAAAATTTACTCTTGCAATTGTGTTTACTCCATTAATTTTCTTCTACAAGATGTACAAAAGCAAAAATTTTAAATTAGCTCATTTCTAAATTACCTCAAATTTTTAATTAAAGATTAAATTAATGAGAAATGGGTCATTTTAAAAGTTGAATGTGTGTATGGGTAGGGGGAGAGGTACTTCAAAACATAATTTTCCATTTCATTCGTAAATGCAAATTGATTTAAAATGATTTTTAACCCATTTGTATAGTGATGGGGGTGCCAGGATACGGAATTTTAATTCCCAACAAAAAATTTTCAAAATTGCAAGTTCTGATTAGATAGTCAAATCAAAGTGCTTCCATGTCCTCAGCATTTCTGCAACAGGATTCTGTGCCTCGCAGTTCTCAGGGATGATTGCTGAGGCTTGTGGCTGGTTTAATAACTTGACACAATGACCTGAGATGACATGAAATAAAAATGAAATATTCTCCCATCGTGTGATGTTTGGACTTGAAAATGACGCATTTTTCAACTGCGATTCTTATTTGGGTCAGGCTTGAGGAAAATAGAAGAAGAGAAAGAAATGGAAAGTGAAGACTGAACATCCTCTGGGAAGAAGGAGTAGTAAATGGCAGGTGGAGAGGATAAAGACACTGGGAGGATCTTACTTTATCTCACAACTTAAGTTCTGCATCTGGTTTTGAAACCCTTCCTTCCTTCTTTCTTCCTTCCTTCCTTCCTTCCTTCCTTCCTTCCTTCCTTCCTTCCTTCCTTTCTTTTCTTCCTTCCTTTCTTCTTTGTATTATATCCCCATGACTTATTTTATACTTGGAAATTTGGATCTCGTGTGCCCTTTTACCTTTCCCATCCCTTTTTAATTTTTCAATTATAGTTGACATTCAATATTATTTTATATTAATTTCAGGTATACAGCTTAGTAATTAGACATTTATATAATTTAAGACGTGATCCCCCTGACTTATCTTGTACCCACCTGGCACTATACATAGCTATTTCCATATCATTGACTATATCCTCTATGCTGTACTTTACATCCATACGACTATTTTGTAACTACTAATTTGTACTTCTTAATCCTTTGCCCTTTTTCACCCTGGCCCCCTAACCCCCTCCCATCTATCACCCCAACAAATCTAGTACCCATCTGACACCATACATAGTTAGTACAATATTATTGACTATATTCTTTATGCTATATTCTATATCCCCATAACAACTTTTTAACAACCAATTTGTACTTCTTAATCCCTTCTTTTTTGCTGACACCCTCAACCCTCCCTCCCATCTGGCAACCATCAAAATGTTTTCTGTATCTATGAGTTTGTTTCTGTTTAGTTTGTTTATCTTGTTCTTTAGATCCCACATATAGACAAAATCACATTGCATCTGTCATAAAATCATATGCCACTTAACAATGGGGAGAATAAATCAAGTACAAGGGAAAATCCTACGATGTGTTAAACACAAGATGCCAGTATAACATGGCATACTGTCTTACAGCAAAACTTTTTTTTCTAAGTAGAACAAGCACACTCTAAAATAATGATAAAATATATAATATAGTAAATACATAAATCAGTATTTAGTCATTTGTTATTATTATCAAGTATTATGTACTGTACATAATTGTATGTGCTATAATTTTTTTTTAAGAAATTTTATTGGGGAACAGTGTTTTTCCAGGACACATCAGCTCCAAGTCAAATAGTTGTTTCAATCTAGTTGTGGAGGGTGCAGCTCCTTGGCTCATGTGGGAATCGAACCCACAACCTTGGTGTGATGAGCCTGCACTCTAACCACCTGAACTAACCAGCCACCCAGTGCTATACCTTTATACAACTGGTAACATAGTTGGTTTGTTAACACCAGCATCACCACAAACACGTGAGTGATGGGTTGAGCTATGATATTACAATGGCAATGATGTCTATGACATCAGTAAGCAATAGAAATTTTTGAGCTCCATTATAATCTTTTTGGAACCACTATAGTGTATGTGGTCTGTCGTAGATTGAAATGCCCTTATGTGGCATATGACTGTATTGAAAGGAGCACGGATTTATAATCACTGCAAATCCTGAGATTAGGATCTACAACTAGCTGAGGGAGCTTGTGCAGGGCTGCAAAGATTGCTCATATATAAAGTAGGACTAATAATTTTACAGGGCTGTTGGAAGAATATTTTATTTCTAGACCTCCTTAAGAGTTTAACCACAAGTATTTTAATGAAAGGAGACTACACAAAATAGGTTGATTATACCTTTGCTCTTTTTCTATATGTTTTCACAAAAGTGAATTTAATTCTACATACACATTAAGTAGATTTTTTTTGCATACACAGAGAAATGTGGTTACAAATACCTTTCCAGCTTTCATAAGAACTAACCACCTTCTATCATATTTGTTTGCATGTTTGAATTACTACATCAATTTGAGGGGAGCAAATGTGATTTGATTTATATACACGTAGGTAGTCTCTGCTCAAATAACGTGTATTAAATGAATTTATGAATAAGTTAAAAAATGAGTATTGCCACGTAATCACTTGAATATTTTATTTCTAGACCCCTTAAGAGTTTAACCACCAATATTTTAACGAACGGAGATTACATAAAGTAGTTTGATCGTATCTTTGTTCTTCCTCTAGATGTTTTTCACAAAAATAAACTTCATTCCACACACACATTAAGTAGGATGCTTTTTGCAAACACAAAGAAATGTTTTTACAAATGGATTTTGAGGAGGATTAGTCATAATTTGTACCCTTTGTAAGTAAAATGAATGAGGGTACTATTAAAAGCTGATGGGTTGGGGCTTTCATTAATCACATAAAATCTGCAGCTCTGTTAACTTCACTCCAACCCCAATTCTTTAGCCTCTGTGAATAAAGCAGTGACCTGGGAGTTCTTGAGTCTGCCCCATTCCTCAGAAGGGTTCTGCCAACCCCGCATTGTCCAGTGGATTTGTAGTCAGATGTCTCATGCTGGCAGACACTGGGCAGGCAATGAGTTCTTTCCCTGTAAGTTGGGCACAAAAAATATCCACATGGGAGCAGCCTCCTTTGGGACAGCTGCTCTGAGAGAAGGCGGTAGCAAGGAGCAGGCAAAGTCCTCCCAGCAGAGGGTGACTCGTGGGAGGAGTTGAGTTTGCTAAGCTGTTGTCATTTGCTGAGAAGGTGTATGCTCAAGGAGTTTTAACCTGGAGGATCATTAACTCTTTCAGTCAGCCTGAGACGGCGGAGGCTCTGCAAGTTCGTCCTGCAAGTGTCTGCTCTGGGAAGGTCAGGGAGGAGCACGTGGGATCACTTTTTCATGGGGGACCACTTTGAGAAGGGCCAGCACGCTTTGCTCAATGAAGGAGAAGAAAATGAGATGGTAAGATTCTAGCCACATTCCTCTCCTCTCATTTCTGTTCCCCAGCCTCCAGCACTGTCTCTCTCTCTCTCTCTCTCTCTCTCTCTCTCTCTCTCTCNCTCTCTCTCTCTCTCTCTCTCTCTCTCTCTCTCTCTCTCACACACACACACACACACACACACACACACACACACACACACACACACACACACACTTCTCTGTAGTTGGACTCTGGTATTATGTGAGAAAAGGTAATGTCCAGGCAATCTCTCTGTCCCATAAGTGTAGCCTCTGACAGCAGAAATATGCTAGACTGAAAATAGTGTGTTCATTTTATCAAAAATGTTTTCTTGTTAAAGAAAACAGAAAGGGAGGGAAGCACAATGCATTTTTGAGCCTTACCAGTGTAGCAAGTTCTGTTCAAAACTTCTAATAATTTCAGGAAAGCCCTAAGGTGAGGAGCCGAGCCGTACTCCCAGATAGGAAGGAGCAGAATATCAATAGGAAGTAGGACTGCCGCTGGGTCTTTGACCCTTCTCACAGACCTGTGTTCACAAAGACTGTTGGACAGGAAAAACATAAAATATTAACAATGATCAGCCTACACTTATTTCTGTTTACTTCTAGAATTTACCTGTAGTTCAATAGATATAGAGGTAGGTTACAGAAAACTTTCCGTAGTTTACTGTCTCTTTTATTTTAGATGTGTTCCCATCTGGGAAACTGCAGGAAAATCAAAGACAATTCTTAACACTTGCTAAATTTAAAGCTGTATTTCTCAATTACAATGTAATCAAGACAGAGTTAGAAATGTGTTACTTCTGTTTAATAAGGCCTTTCTGCTAATTATAGTCTTTTATGCCCATAATGGTGTAATTAAAATGTTAAGATGTGATGCTCTCATTCTATAATAGCATTTTATCTTCCTGGAATTAATATGTAAATAACAAACCCAAAAGACATTTACTTAAAATGTTTTCTTGGTTAATTGCTTTAGCCCTGACTATTAAATTCTTGGTTCCTAAACTGGTCTTTCAAGTCTAATCAGCTTACCTGTTCCTATAGCAACAACATTTTTTTGAACCTTTAAACTTAGATCCGTTCTACTATCAAAAATGAAGAAATTATAGGGAAATAAAAGGCACCCCAATTTACGTGGCTTTCTTAATTATCTTCTTACTTTTATCAGAGTTGACCGCCAAATGACAATTGCCTTCAGACCCTACACAACCGTCACCAACATGACCTTTGACCCTATCTTTATTTTTCCAGTGATTTCTTTAGAGAGTGAATATTCCATTACTCTATCTATTAAGTTGAAAATTTGATTGTCATCTTGAATGCTCTTCATCAGAAGGCAGGTTCTCCTTTCCACTAATACTTTTTTTATCCTCCCTCAAATAATCAGATCAAAACACACCTGCTCTTTTCCCTCATTGTTGCTCTTCGACAATTTGTCATTCAAGAGTCATTAAGACTCTTACTTGGGAGTAGACGGTCTTAGTTCTAGGGAAACTACTATCCTTTTTGCAACCTACAGATTCTAGCAAAGCAATTTTGTTGATATTCATCTTCATAATAGCACCACCCAATGCATCAGGGCGTTGACTTTGTTCTGTATGCAGCTGAAAGTCCAGTTAGAAGAGCCTTTGATAATGGAAAGGGACACTATGTTTTCTGGAGAGGAGTCACTTGGCCAGTAGTCTCATTGGAGGTGCAGCAATTAGTATGCACTCTTGAGCTCTCCATCCTGTTCTGCCTGGAGAAACCTGGCCACCTGCCTGTTGCTGTATCAGACACTGTCCCTTTTTAACTCACTACTCCATTCCCCTTATAAAGCAGTAAACTTCAGAAATTATCAAGGTATCTGAAATGTATTCCCTGCATGTTCATAGTAATTTTTAGTTTACAAAATATTTTCTTGGTTACTAGCTAATTTAGTTTTCACTATACTCTGTGAGGTCAGTGTTAGGATTTCTACTTTAACTATGAGGAAACTGATGTACTGAGAATTTGCTTGTCTAAGGTTGCATAAGCCCAGGAGCTGAGGCACCACACAGCTTAGTTTAAACTGGTAGCTCTTTTTGTCTCTGAACCTGAACATAGCTTATTTATAGCTTTTTCAGGTCTTCCTGAGAACATTTTAATTATTATTATTATTATTATTATTATTATTATTATTATTATGTCTCAGGTGTACTAAACATAATGATTAGACATTTACACCTCTCACAAAGTGATAACCCCAACAAGTCTACTATCCATCTGACACCATAAATAGCTATTACAATACTATTGATTATATTTCCTATGCATACTTTACATCCATGACTATATATATATATATATATATTTTTTTTTTTAATTATAGTTAACATTTGATATTATTTTGTATTAGTTTTATGTGTAGAGCACGGTGGCCAGGCATCCATACAACTTATGAAGTGATCCCCCCATCAAGTCCAGCACCCATCTGACATCATATACTCTTAACAGGAGAACACACATCCTCCTTTAATTAATCAAAGCTTAGGAGAACATCTGATCTTAGATTCCCCAGGATATGCTCCATTATGTATGATTTGTATTTTCTGAGTCAGCCTGTTTCCCCGGACTTCAGTGTTAACCCTTTTAGAAAGCCAAGGTTGTGTAGAAATGTGTCATACCAAAGTATTTACAGTTGCTTGCTTTGTAATATATACTGTTTGAACGTTTGCTGAAGTCATTCCTCTGATGATAGAAATGCCTTCAACTTCTAAGAGAAAACAGCATTCTAGGGTTTGGCTTTCATGTCAAATAGAGAAGAACAGGAATATTTCCAGGCCTAAGGATGCTTGGGACTACCTTTCATTCTAAAATAAAAGAAACAAACTAAAGAGCAACTCTAGGTGATTTGAATGCAATATCCTTAAGTGAAAAATGAGACAGGAAAAATGGAAGAAAGAATTTGTTCAAAGGACAAGGAAGGAAAGGGGAGAAATGAACCTTTAGAGGAAGGCCTCAAAGAGGAGACTGACTCCCAGACAGCACCATGACCAGAACAGACACCTGCCTCTTACTAGCCTTGGGCTAGCCACTTGCCTGCTCTAGCCTCAGTTTTCCTATTTGTAAAGTAGGAATGGTCCTTCTTATCCTACCTGTCTCACAGGGCTCTTATGAGGAACAACAGAGTTAATCTATGTGGAAGTGTTTTGACAAATATAAAATTCTGGAGAAGCGTAAGCTGCAATTACCCAAACAAAGATGCACAAGTCAGGGCTTCAGCAATTTGCCAATCTAATGAATACTACTTCCCCAAAGAAGGTTATCACTTCTCAGGAAATAATGACAAGTGAAGAATATATACTTTAATCACAAGTGGAGGGGAGCGGAGTCACCTTGTACCCTGCCTTGCAGTGTTTACCCTGGGAAACTACTTACCTGTCTTGGGACTCAGTTTCCTTATCTGTAAACTGAGAGTATCAGAGGGCCTTTGAATTCCAATGTTGCATATTTATAGTTTGAAAGACCTCAGAAACACTAAATGCTCATTTTCTTACACCATAACTGAACAAAGATATCATGGTTCAATTGATGTTTAAACATTGTTGATCACTATCTTTAGTGACATCCTAGAGAAATCAAACTCCTTTTGGAAAAGTGTTTTATTCCAGCGAGACTTGTATTAAAAGTGATGTTGCCTGATTTTCTTTCTTTCTTAGGTTTTAACAAATAAGAAAAAAACCCCTTGAATTATTTTTTTTTATTATAAAGGTAACATGTTTACTGTAAAAATATTAAAATGACATATAAAGGTCTAAAAACTAAAGTAAATATGATTCATGAAGTTTCCATACAGACATGATCAATATTATTATATTGGTGACTCTCCTTTTAGACTTATAAAAAATGCATACACAAAACTTGTCATTTTCTAATTATTTTACTACATTTTAATATTATCTATACTCTCGTAATTATTCACACCTGTTTCATATGTATCATAGAAATACTATGTAATGATGTGCTACTGTACATCTGTTTTCAATGCCACAATTAGTGGCATTGTATTAGTAGCTTTAAATGAATAATGTTGGGTGTATTCGCCATAGAAATTGGTAAATGCCACATATGACTTCCATCCTGCCCACCCGAAGGCTAGTTGTTAAATATTTACCAGCATACCACTGAACATATTATTTCTTCAAGACTTACCTCCCCACCCCCTATACATGTCCAAATACAATAAGGGTATTATTGTACCCTTATTGTATTTGGGTACAATAATACCCTTATTGTATTTGGATATCATCCATCTATTTGCTCTGTGCATCATGCCAAAACAAATAAAATCAATCACAATCTATTCTTAAAAGAATGTACACATATACTCACAAATGTGCATCTTTTTTTTACAAAAATGGAGTCATTTCATCTATATCTTTTTTTTTAAGCTGGCCTTTTCATTACACCTATCATGGACATATTTACCTTTTGATAATTATAGCTCCGCATAACCAGCTTAATGTTTAAATGGTACTTGGATGAACTGTGCTATATTGGGCAAATCTTTCATGTTGCATACTTAGGTTACTTCTAAACTTTTTAGCTGTGATGGACAACTTTGTACATGTACAGAGGGTGCCAAAAATGCATATTTTAAGAAAGAAAAAAATTGTAATACTCAATATACGTATACCAATAACAAAAGATGAACACAAGTCATGTTTGACTTTTGCAATTACAAGAGGTACTTAAAGTGGTTACCATCAGCCTAATTTTAATAAATCTTTTATCTTTCTTAAAATGTGTATGCATTTTTTTTGGCATCCTCTGTGTTTTCACCTATTTGTTAAATTATTTCCTTAGGATAAAGTCCTAGAAATGTCACTGCTGCTTCAAAGGGGATGTGCATTTTAAATTTTGATTGATATATAATACCAAATTGCCCTCCTTAAGATTGTGGTTGTAATAATTTATGCTCTGATGAGCAATCTCTTTTGGGAATGCTTGCTTTCTCTACTATACTTGCCAATGTTGGACATTATCAATGTTTTGAACTTTAGCTCATGTAGTAGTATGTGAAAACGATAATTTATGGCTGTATTATTTTTACATTTTCTTGAAGTTGAACACATTTCTCTATATTTATTGGCATTTGTAGTTTTTTTGACTAGAATCTCTTAATGTTATTACTGGATAATAACATTAGTAGACTGGGGGACTAAAAATTAGGGACTGGGGAAAAGCAAGAAAAAGTCTTTTTAAATGTCCGTGTCATTTCTGAGAATAGCAAGAAGTCAGTGCTGCCATGGGCACTAATATGGCAGCAGGGTGGTGTGTGGTCTTTGCCACATTGGAAGTCCTGTCATGCCTTCAGCATGAGCTAGGGACATCTGTCCTCACCAATTATTTGGCCCACTTTGATAGCTGATGTTCGTCTTTTCTTCTCTAACACCAGGGAGCAAAAGTACCTCCCCCACCTCAATAGCCACTTATTTATTATGCTTCATGAGCACCTCCGAGTTGGTTGCCAATGTTAACTAGTGAACCCCACAGATCTCATAGTGGAGGAATTGTGTTCAGACTGAGACATTTTGTCAGTTGAAATGTTCAGGAAGCTGGGCCACTGGCCAAGTCTAGTGTCTTTATTTTCAATTCATTGCTGCAGAACTCCCATGAAGTCAACTCATCTTAAAGAGTAAGATTTAATTGCTTCTTGAGAACAGGGACCCTGCTTGGTTCACCTTTCTATGGCCTCCCCCTTCCCTTTCCCGGTATCCCCCAAAGTTAGCACAATGCTTGGCACAGATACTTGGGGCATATTTATGACAGTGCCATTGCAAGCTCCATTAACCTGCAATTTTCATTCTGAGAAGAACAGGGAGGCAGCAGGACTCAAATGGAGAAACTGTTTGAGCAATTTACAGAGAAACCTAGGAAATGTTATGTTATTTATTTGGAAAGTTCAAACATCTTGTGAACTTATCAATTGACTTCTCTCTCTTCAAAACACACACAAAGCTTATTCTTCAGAGTTTATTAACCACACTAGGTGATTTTTCTATGAGATACTTTATTCTTTCCTTTCATCAGTTCATGTATGAGCTCAACAAATATTTACCAAACCCCTACTCTGTACTAGGAGTCCTCTGTTCTAATCAAGGAGTATTTCAAGTGAATAGCAAATAGCTTCTGTTTTTAAGGAGTTCACAGTTGAGTGGGCAGGACAGAGAGCATAATTTGTGGGGCCCAGTACAAAATGAAAATGAGATGCCCCTTGTTCAACAATTGTTAAGAATTTCAGGCTGGTTCTAGCAAGCATGAAGCCAAATTCAGGGCCCTTCTGAGTACAGTGCCTTGTGTGACTGCACAGGCTGCACTCCCACAAAGCTGGCCCTACAAGTGGGGAGACCAGGGGTGCAAGCCCAATGAAAGTGTGATAAAATAGGTGTCATTTGTGGGAGTTATGCTTATAAAACTTTGGGAGCACAGAAGAAGGAGCAACTCAGCCAAAGAAAACTTCAAGGGGAGAAGAGGCATATAATTTCCTTGGAAGGGTAGTTGAGGCCCAGACTGTGAAGGACTTTATAAGACAGCCTAATGAATATACATTTTATCCTTTCCAATGATTCCGAAACTCTGACCCATGAAAAAACTGTATCACAATCTAGTTGAGGAGCACAAGAAAAGTAGATTCCATTTCAGAAAAGTAGATTCCATTTCAGAATTACTGAATTAGAATCTTTGATGGTGGAGCTGGACTTGCTCAGAAGGATTGTAATGCTAGCCTGATTGGACACAAGGGGGAAGTCACTGGAAGATCTGAAACAGGGAATGATATGGTAGGATTTGCCTTTCCAAAGGAGGTTACTTCACTAGGCAGGGGAAGTTGGCCAGAGACAGGAAGAGAGGCCAAGAAAAAGGTATTTGAAATAATCCAAGTGAGAAATTCAGGACGGAACTATAGCTTTGTCAGAGAGGAGGCTGAGTAGAGAATGAATTCAAGAAATATTTAGAAATTAGAATTAAAAAGACTTTTTAATCCACAGACTGTAGGGTAAGAGAGAAGGGGGAAATTGGATGAGTAGTTATTCAAATGTCTTTAAAGTTCCTAGATTGTCCAATGGAAGAAGATCTGCTACCACCTAACCCCACAGGGAATTTAGGGATAGGGTGGGAGTGAGAATGGCAATGGTGATATCAAATATTTATATGATGATTGATCCAGACTAAGAACTTTATTATTTAATCCTCTCAGCAGTCCTAAGTGGGATTATTATCACTCTTTTACAAATAAGGAAGCTGAGTCATAAAGAGATTAAGTGATATGCCCACATTCATTTGACTAAGTAAATGGTAGGCTGAGGCTTAAGTTACCACTTTAAACTTAGTGGTTTACTGGTATCCTTAGGTGTAATTGAAAAAACAAACAAACAAAACCCTCCTGAAGTGTTAAGAGGTTGGAGACCAGCCTTGGGGTATTGGCTTTACCATTATTTGTTCTTACAACCTTAAAGCAAATCACCTTATTTGAAATCACCTTTGATTTCACCTTATTTATAAGGTAGCGATAATAACACCTCATTGGTTTGAATCAGGGACCAATGCAGATGGGTTCTTAAGATCCTCTCTAACACCCACAAAGAAAATAAGATTTAAAAAGTTTTAAAACAAGTGAATAAAATCGCTGTGAAACATCTTAAGAAATTTAAGCAATACTCTTGAGTTTTTCAAAGTGCTGTGAGATTTTTATAGTCAAGGAAAGGACAACATATCTGGAGACACTGCATTACGTGAGAACTGGAAATTTGTGGCTGTTGCTGTGTGACTTACTCACGAGCAAAGGGCTAAAGAGTAGGTCTCACAGTAAATGATGAACCAATGATGAGCCTTGGGTCCTCAGGCCCACAGAAGACATAGACAAGGGCTTGGCCTTTAAAAGAGATGGTGATTTGGTGGTGTGTCCAGAGGGGATTCATTCCTGGGTGTCAGTTTCAAGGCTCTTTGGCTACTTCAAAGCTTTGTGAAGGTTAGCTTGAGTGAGACCACCTACCTAAATGGCTTGCAGCTATTTCTGGAAGCCCATCACATAAACCTTGGTGAGTTGCCTGAAACTGGATAGAGTTCAAAGACAGCTCAGAACACTGCCTACTCAACTCTGTTTTCAGCCTAAGGCTATTCTTATGGACAATGAGCACAGCCATGTCCTAGATGCCCTCTCAGAAAAAAGAACAGAGAGGAGGCCCAAATATGCTGTGTGCTTTCCAGAGGACTATTGTGTCGCCTAGGCCAGGACACTTTTTGATTTCAGTAGTTGCACAATGGGGCCCTGGCTGAGACTATAATCATGTTAGCATTTCCAGAATCTATTAGTTTCTTGAGGGAATCATGGCTGGAAGATTTTGAAACTCTGGTACTCAAATCTCATAATCAGTACAGAGAAGATGATATTGTATTTTGAGGACAAAAGTATTCAAGAATTAAGTTTGGGTAGATAAACGTTACTTCTATTTGCTTTCTAATGGGAAAATAGGTTGATTTTAAAGGCACACATTTACCTTCAATTTCGTTCTCTTTTGACTTGGAATCACTAAGCATAATAAGGATCTTTCAGCTTTGAGGCCAAGCCACCCTATATGGGTTTTTCCTTTCATCAATTCCAAGAGACAATTTTTTACTTTCTGTTTTCTCTGACCACCCAAATGTGGTCTGTTTGCTCTTGCCAGAATATATTATATAGGTTTTCTACCAGGGGATATGTCTTCATGCTGATATCTGGCCATGAGTGTCCTACCCATCCATTAGAACCCATCTCAAATCTGACTTCCTTTACTAAGCCGTCTGGGAGCCCCTGAGAGCTGCTTGATTCCTTCCTTGTCAGGAGTAGGTTTGAATGTCCAGTACAGCTATTTTCACTTGGTTTTATCATAGTGTCATGTGTCTTTCTCCCCCAACCGATTGTGAGTTATTTTTGGCAGGCACTGTGTCTCATTTCACGTCTATATCTTACATGTAACATTGAGGTTACTTCATATATTTCTGATAAGGTGAATTGCAGTTTTTTGCGCAAATATTCCAAGAGTTTTTCTCTTTTTTTTCTGACTCAGTTGAGTTGCTGATCCCTATTTTTAAAAAGGTAACACTGAGAAATTATATAATTTGTCCAAATCTGGAAGCTAAGAAGTAGCAAAAACAGACCTTGAACCTAAGCAGGTTCACTCCAAGGCTCCTGCTCTAACTCCAGTAATGCATGGCATTAGGCTTCTGACGTGGCCTTGTGTTACCACTACAGGTACCGCTACCACTACCGCTACCATTACCACTACTGCTACCATTACCACCGTTGCTACCATTACCACCGTTGCTACCATTACCACCACTGCTACCATCACCATTACTACTGTTACCACCACTACTACTAGCATTACTGCTACTACTACTATATTACCACCATTGTTACTACTACTCTATAACTATCATAACTACTACCACTACCACTACCATTACTACTATCATTGCCACTGCTGCTACCACCACCACCACCACCACCACCACTACTACTACGTAAGACCAAGACAATGTACATTAGTTTAGCAGCTATCTTATAGTTTGGGCTCATTTTGAGCTTTGAGAAACAAAACATCCAGGTCCCTTTTAATAAAAGTCATAGGTCTCTGATCTTTTGGGCATAGAATTGAACATGGGCAAAGGTGCTAAAATCAGATGGTCTGGGTACTCCAGTCTTCAGCCATCTGTGTGTGCCTGTGTCACAGAAGTGGTCTCGCTTCATGTTCTTGCCCCTTCCCCAGAAGTGGCCTCCTTGACTTGTTGCTCAGTGTTGGCTTCTACTAGAGGGGGGAGGGTTAGCTGTAGCCCTTGTTCAACTTAGTCTTAGGCTGGGCTTTGGAAAGTGGTCTTTGTCAATATTCCTGTTCATCCTCTGCATGGCTGGCAGCTGCCTCTGTCTTATATCTGTAACTGGCCTTAGGTAGGAGTTTCCTGCCCTTCTCTTAGCAGCTACTTGGGCTTGATTTTATAGAATACTGCTTTCAAGATGATAAGTGATAGAGTGTTTTTGCCTCCATCTTTCATCTAGCATCAGTGGATTTTTTGCTTGTGTCCTGGGGGAGGATTTTCTACTTAGAAGTCATTGACTTGTCATTTGGTCATACTGGTTTTATTCCCAGATTTCACATGGGACTCTCTCAGAACTTCAGGATTACAAATCTCCAGGTATTATGCCAATGGAAAAAAATAATTTGCCTTTATTTCAGTAGACTCAACAAAATATTCATTTTTTTCTTACTGGATTTGATTGGATCATCTCTCCTTTTCAAACTTATTAATGTTTGAATACCACATTCTTTGTCACATATTCACTCTTAGAGTTGGGATCAGAGTCAACTCTACATGAATCATATCAGCTAAGGGTGGTGAAAGGGGTGGGCTGACTGAAGAAAATTGGGGTATTGGAGACTATTACCTGGAGTGAGATAAGTGGGGATTGAAAGGTCTAAGTAAAAAATACAAATGAACAAACAGAATTTTCAATCTGAGAGTTAATAAATAATAGTTTAACTGAACTGAACAAATGATATTTAAAGTGGTCAGATCCCCTAGGTGATTTTCTTTGCCAGGGAGAATATAAAATATAAAGCTTTCCTGCTGGTATTTTAGATATCTGTGAAGGGGTAGAAAAGACTTTTTAAAAATATATATTTTCTAATTTTAAAAGTGAAACATGTTTAATGATTAAAATGTATACAGTACAGAAGTAAAAGAATCATAATGATGCCATCACCCAAGGCAAATACCATTAGTGTTTCATTTCATGCATTTATCTTCCAGTCTGTTTTGTTTGTGCATCACCATTTCTCAATTAAATTTGAAATCAAATGGCATAATTTTCTATTGTTTCTCTTCAAATATTATTAAATATTAAATAAAATGTTATTAAAATACTTCATAAACATAATTTTAATGACTATATAATATTCTGTAATGATTACCCTATTCTTATATACATGGATTGCTTTCTATTTACTACTGCAAATAATATTGCAGTAAACATCTCTGCATATAAATCTTGCCTGCATTTTGTGTAAATTGGAGTTTTTTTTTTTTAAAGACAGAGAATCTTTCTTAGTGGCTTAAATTCATACCCTTTGGGGGTCTGTACATTTGTAAAGCCAGAGTGGCTTTCAATACTCCTTTCATGAGTATAGGGATTGGGACTAATGAGGAACTGACATGATGAAATGATTTTGATGCTCAGAAATGCCATGTTTGTCATTCTTCATCCCAGAGAACTATGGAGAGGGAGTATGTAACAGGAAGTTGGGAAGTTCCTACTTATTTAAAGGTTTTTCAGGCAAAAAGTATTATGTACATATAAAGGATCAGTTCGGACCATAGCAGACACATGGTCAGAGGTGAAGGGGGCTCTAGTAACAAAGTGGCGGCCTTCATATTTCATTTCAGAAAAATTTCCTATATAGCTCCCCACTGCTATTTCTACCCTAGGAGGAATAAA